>NC_053436.1:54880780-55180780 GCF_007990345.1 Gossypium hirsutum | reverse complement strand
TATTTATGGCAAGCATCTAGAAATTAGTTAGATTTATTAAAACATAGTGGAAAGTTAATTTGTTTTTGTTATTTCATGTATCTAGTTTATGAAACTTTGGTGTTGTTTGAATTGTATTTATGTATTGTACTAGACTTATTGAATTACAACTTTAGTTTATTTTCTTTTGATTTGTCATGTGTTATAATTTTATAAAGTGTCAACCTTCTGATTCATAATATTAAACCTAATTTTAATTTGTGTTTTTTCTTAAGATAGTTATGTTAGATTTTTCACAATCAATTGCTTCTTCCCAAAATTCACGAAGAACGAAAAAGAAACGAGTTTCAGAAGAAAATGATGCATTAGTCGCCTATATGGTCGACTTGTACAATGTTAGAACCTATAACATAGATATAAAATTCAAGGCCGATTATTTAAATGAGTTGGAAAAAATGCTAGAAAAATTTTTACCTCGTGCTCTGTTGAAGGCTAAACCTAATCTTGAATCAAAGATTAGGACATTGAAAAGAGATTGGGCAATCGTTTATGACATGCTCAGTGGAAAAGGTAATAGCGACTTTGGTTGGGAGCATAGACAGATGGTTATTGCTGAAGATGTTATGTGGAACTCATATATAAGTGTAAGATTTATTTTTTGTCTTTATTATCTTGTTTTGAACAAACTTATATCTAATGTGGAATTTTTTTATAGAGTCATAAAGTAGCCAGTTAAATTAGACATCGTAGTTTCCCTTATTATGACTAACTTACTTCCATATATGCAAAAGATCGAGCAACTCAGAAAGATGCTCAAGCAGCTACAAATATTGTTGAAGAAATAGATGTTGAGGATGTAGCTACTGCAAATAATCTTAAAGAAGGAAACAATAACCATGGATGAGAATATGATGTTTCCTTGGATGAGATAGATGTCTTGGCTACACAATCGCAACCGTCGAAGCCAAATCAATATTGTGACAGCCCAAAGTTGACCCTAGTCGGGAAGTGGTTTCGGGACCGCTAAACCGAGTCACCGAAATGTTTGAATGTGATACTTATTGCCTAGAATATGTAATTATGAATGTGTGAAAATTTCAAGCTTCAATTTGGTTGATTTCATGTGAATTTAGTCAATAGGACTTATGTGAGAAAATTCTAAAATGTGATAGGTCAATGTGTGAGGACCTATTAGTGCATGTGGACAAAGGGGGGACTTGCATGTCAAATTCCCCCCCTACTAGTAGTGGCCGGCCATGACAAGCATGGTAGACCAAGTTTGATGGCCAAGACATGTCATAGACATGTTTTGTTGGTGCATCATGGGTGGAAAAAAATAAAATAATAGGCATGGAAATTAAATAATGAAAAGGAGTATGATGAATACACAAAAAAAAAGTGTGTAGTTGATTCTTTCCCCCCCATTGCCGTGAGCTAAAGAAAAGAGAGGAGAAGATCTTTGTTCATCCTTTTCTCACCTTCATTTAGCCTAAATTAGAAAGAAAAACAAAGAAAAATTTTTCTCATCCTTTGGTTCATCCTTGGCCAAAAATTTTAAGGAGGAAAGAAGAAGAAAGGTGAAGAGATTCGGCCATGCATGTAGCTAGGCTAAGGTATGTTTGATGATGTTCCATGAGATGCATGCATGTTTTAGTTGTTAGCTTGAGTTCTACCTAGCCCATGGTCTAAATCTTGCTATGTGATGGAAATGGCACTTGACCATGGATGCATCATTCTTGGTTGGTGTTTGATGTTGTGGTGATGAGGCATGAGGATGAGTTAAGATTCGGCCTAGGTGGAGGTTGTGTTAATGCCATTGCATGCAAAATATGAAGCTTGTTAATGATGCATGTGATGATGGCTTGATGATTCTTGAACCTCCTTTTTAGCATTTTTGTGTGAGCACAAATGTGCATTGGTTGCTAAATGGAGAAGAATCGGCTAGCAAGATGTGTGCTAAGGCCGAATGTAACTTTGCATGTTAATGAGCAATGCATGTGTTAAATTGATGAAAAGGGGGAGGATGCTTTACTAGTGTGTATATGTGTGTATTAAGTGTTGAAATCGACCCCAAAAATAGACATGCATATTCGGCCAAGGGGAAAGAAATTAGCTAATATGTTGTGTTGATGCATGATTTTTGCATGTATGAGACTTTAATGTCTAATGTATAAATATGGGCTAAGTGCCTTGTGTTCATCTTTTTGATGCCTAAATGATGAAATCAATTTATTTGTTTAATTAAGCTCAAGAGCAAAGGGGAAATAAATCCGATAAAGGGAAGGAAAAAGTGGTTGAATAGCTAGCGGAATCGTTCGACAACACCCGAGGTAAGTTCTTGAGTAAGAGAGCTTAAATTACGATGTGATTAAATCATGCTCTATGTGTGGCTATTGAGCCGAATGTGCAAGGACGATATGTGCCTTGTGTTTGAGTTTCGCAAATGAAAATGAAATATGAATGTGCCATGAATTATTGTTAGATGTGCATGATTAATTGAATGCTGTCCGGGCTAAGTCCCGAAGGCTTTGTGCTAAGTGAATATACCCGGACTAAGATCCGAAGGCATTTGTGCGAGATACAAATTCCGGGTTAAGCCCCGAAGGCCTTTGTGCGAGATACTAAATCCGGGTTAAGTCCCGAAGGCATTCGTGCGAGTTATTAAATCTGGGTTATGTCCCGAAGGCATTGTGTGAGTTACTAAAACCGGGCTATGTCCCGAAGGCATTTGAACGAGGAGCTATATCCGGTTAAATCCCGAAGGTACGTGATTTGGTAATGAATGAGCTTGCTGTAAAATTCCAGCGAATACTCGAAAAACATCCCAATATGGGGATATGTTACGTATGTGTTGAATTTAATCGAGCCCTTACAAATAAATGTTCGCTCAGTTGATAAACGAGCTACCGGCCTTCGGCTAAGTTAGTCTATTGTGTATGTACATAAGGGTTGTTAATGTTGTGAAGCAAGTGTGATATCGGTAAATTGCGTATTATGAAATATTCCGTTTAGCTAAATGTGTGTTATTCTTTGTTTATGCTGGAATTCCTTGCTCAAAACTTACTAAGCATAAATTGCTTACTCGTTACACTGCTCCTCTGTTTTATAGATTTTTGGTTCTCCAGCTATCGGACTCGGGATCTTGAAGTCGAAGTCGCCCACACTATCAAAGGCTCTTTTGGGTACTATTTTGGTTGAATTTTGATATGGCATGTATAGGACTACCCATTGTTGTTTTTCGAGTACTTTATGAAATGTATAAGTGTACAGCCATGCGAAAATGGCTTGTAGAAGTGGAGTATGGCATTAGACCATTCGTGTTTATGAATGTATAGATGGTTTCATGATGTAACTATAGTTGGAATGGAAGTGTTGAGCAAATGATCAGCCATTGGAATGGCTAAGTATGATCATATGTGGGCATATGTATGACAAGGCCCTAGTTGGTCCATGAAACCCCGAAAATAGGTAAGGTTTACTTTGAAAACAGAGGCTGACAGCAGCAGTGGTGTGGATTGGAAAAATCACAAGAATTCGTAGGAGTGGAATTAAATAGTGAATAAATTATGTAATCGAACCTTGATGAATCTACTTTCATATGAAAGTAATGAAACAATCATATGAACAGTACAGTAAGAGATATTCAGGTTCTTGTGGAACAGGGCCAGAACAGTTTCTGGATTCCCTGTTCCGACTTTGGAAATTCACTATAAATTGACCAGAGATAATTAGGGGTCATACCATATATGTATGGATTCCTCTCTGAGTCTAGTTTCCATAGAAACAAACGGCATCAGTATTGAAGCTCTGTGCAGAGAGATATCCAAGTCGTAATGGGAAAAGGTCAGTGTAGTCGACCCCTGTAACATGGGAGACTTTGACTAATAAACTGTACTAATTGGCCCGACCAAAAATTCTAGAAAAAAATAAATAAGTGGGGACATGAGTCTAGTTTCAGGGAAAAATCACAAAACTGATTTTCGAGTTGTGAAACTCAAGATATGATTTTTGAAGCGACTAGTACTCAGACTGGGCAGTGTCTGGGAAAATTTTTCAAAGTTTGTTAACATCTCGTGTCCGACTCCGGTGTCGGTCTCGGGTTCGGGGTGTTACAAATATGGTTCCACATTTTCAAGGAAGAAAAATAAAGATTTCTAATGGAAGTGAAGAAATTTCTACTTCGATTACTGATGCTGCCATGTTATTGGCCTTGAATTAAGTAGGAGCATTCCCTCCGAGAAAGTGCTTCAAGAAAGTGCTCAAAAATTATATCCGGCCTTATGTGAAGTAGAAGGATTAACTGAGGATGAGCACTATTGTACGTTGAGCAAAATTTTAGACCATCCAATGCAAATGCTTATTTTCTTTAGTCTACCCTTTTCTACACGATTGGAATGGGTGAGAAGATTTCTTTCTGACCATTGAAAATCATAGTTGTGTTGGTGATATTTTGGTAACTTTTTTATAATGTAATATTTGGATGGTATAATGACATGATAGAATGCTACAGACTGTTGTAACTTTTTGATGTTGTAAAATTTAACATATAGATTATGACATATAAGCTAATGGCATCATGTAACTTTTTGTTAATGTATGAACATTATGTTTGGATGTAAAATATAATTCTCAAGCTATTTATTACTTCTAATATCTTGCCTTTTAGTTTAGAAGATAATTAAATTATTTGTTTTGCTAATGATATTTTAGCATATTAAATATGCATTGCAGTTTAAAAATAATAAAGTAGGTTATATAATATTTTTATAATATTATATATTATGATTTTTATTAATTCATATCTTAATAATAATTATATTAAGAATGTTATTAAATTATATATTATTTTATTAAATTTTATTTAATGATAATTATGTTAAAATATGATTATATTATTTATTTTTATTTTTATTAAATTATATTTAATAATAATCTTATCAAAATTTAATAACAATAACAATAATCATCTACGAAAAAAAATTCTGCTAATGGTACTTTGATCTTTAAGCCTTTTTCCTTGTGCTAGTACAACATCTATTCAATTCAACCAAACACAAGAATACTATTACAAATCTATTCCATTGCATTGAACTAAATAATTAAATTATTAATTACAGCTCCATTTTATTACAACTCTGTTCCAATACACATCTATTCCATTCACTCCAACTAAACGTGGTGTAAGTTGTGAAAAGTTTTCAAGTCACACAAATGATTTTGTGAGGAATAAGGATGAGATGATCTTGAGAGAATTGTTGTAGAATGTGTTTTTTTTCTTTTTAACAAAGGAACTGTTGAACTCGAAAGAGAGAGAAAGGGGACTAACGAAAATAGAGATGAGCGTGAAAGGGGCTCAATAATCCATTTTCTTTTTATAAGGGCTAAAATAATTTATTTTAACTTTTTGACCCCATATTGTAGGGTGGATCTTGAAAGATATGAAAGATCTCCCTCCAAGCCGTACATACGACTTTCATCGAAACGGTTTTCCATAGAACTCCATATGTATCTATGAGATCGAGAATGGAATTTGTTTACTCACTTTAAATTAAGTATCCATTTCCCTCCCTTTCCTACTAGGATTGGAAATCCTATTTTTTACATATCCATACGATTGATGTGACATCCCGATATAGAGCTTAGTCGGAACAGTGGTTTTGGGACCACAAATCTGACATTGAACTATTTATTTTATGGTTATTATAAGGTCTAGAATATGAGAATATGGATGTGCTAAAGTTTCATGAAGAAATTCTATGAGTAAGGTGTCCAATTGAAAAATAAGGACCAAATTGAATAAATTTTAAAACTTGGATTCTAGAAGAAATTTGTGTGAAATTGCTTTAGATTATTAATTAAAAGGTAAAGAGCAATTTTCCCAATTTCTAAGTTTTTGGACAAAAATGGGCTTGTATGGATGAAATTTCAAAGAAAGGGCTTGAAGGCATTTTGGTCATTTGGCTAATTAATGAAATAAAATGGGAAAAATAAGCCAAAAATCAGCCATTCTTCTCCCTCTTCCAGCTTCCAGCCGAAATCCTGAAGCTCCCCATAGCTAGGTTTTTCAACATTTTCAAGCTCAATAGTAAGTGTTCCCTAGCCTTGTTTTTAATGTTCTTCGTATTTTTGAAATCCCGGTAACTTACTCTCTATTTCTACCCATATTTCATGCTAGGGTTCATGTTTAGAAATTTACCTATGCATGAGTTACTTGTATTTTGATGGTTTATGGAGGAATATGAAAGTTTAAAAGATGGTAAACAACTTTTACTAAGTGATTTTTCATGAAAATGGCTTTAGGGACCATTTTGTAAAAGTTGTAAAAATGGGTAGAAAGACGAGAAATAATGGAAAAATTTGGGCTGCAATTAGAGGAAAAAGCATTCGACTAGGCTTGGGTAAGGTAGAAATTGCATGCATTTCCTTATACGAGCCTAGGGACTAAATCGTAAAAAATGTGAAAGGTTAGGGGCAAAACGATCATTTAGACCGGGGGTGAAATTTAGACTCGAATATTATAATGTTCGGTGTTAATGATTCATTTTTATTGTTATAGACCCTGAGGAACAAATTTCAGAGGTCGCTCGAGAAAAACGAAAGGTTTCGAAATAACCGAAACACGATACTGAAACGAGTACCAGGTAAGTTTGAATAACTAAAAGTAAACCCATAATATGCTTAATTTCATGATTTATGAATGTATGATATTTGCATCTGATGATGGCATGAAAATCCATGAAATGCATCCTTAATAATGACTTGTTGATAAATGTCCCGGTTGAGGTTAGAAAGGGAAATTTGATGGATAAATCATGATTTACATGTGACTTGAGATCTTGCATGTGTTGCAGAAAGAATTTAGCCCTGACCGGTAATCCGTTGATCTGAATATAGAAAGGATCTAGCCCAGACGGGTGTTCTTTGAGTGATCTAGCCTCTCGAAGAATATGAGTGCATTGTGGATTTAGCCCGGACGGGTAATCTGATTAGGGTCTGAATTTAGCTTGGACTGGTAATTCAGATTTGAGCTCATTAAGGGTGATTATCGCTATAAAGGATTTAGCCTGGACTGGTAATCTCGACATCACCTTATGAGTTTATATTACGGGGGATTTAGCTTGGACTGGTAATCCCGCAGTAAGATGTGAGGTTCGCGAGAGTGCATACATGAAATGATCACTTTTATGATTTGACGGTAAATGGATAATCCATCGAGATTTTTGAGAAATTTAACGGGATAATATGAGATATGTATAAATGGAAATGTTGAATGATGAGCTCATTTAAGATTAATTACATGATGTATTGTTAAGTGACTAACTTGTTGATTTAGTGCATGTGATAGGGAAACCATTCCATTCTTGTTGATTTTATTGCCTAATATGGTTGTATGCTAATTAATCGGTAAGTTTACTTTCCAGTTATTTAGGCTTACTAAGCACGTAAATGCTTACCCTTCTCTTTTCCCTGTCTTACAGAGCTCGAGAACTCGTAAAGATTGGAAGACAGTTGGAGAGTCAACACACTATCAAATAGTCCAGCTTTAGTATATAAACACTTTTATTTTGTTCAATGGAATGTATAGGGTTTTTGTTTATTTTGTTATATGTGTCATTTGATTTTCCAAAATGGAGGCATGTAAAGGTATACATATCTATTTGTATATGGCCATGGGAATTGGCTCATTTTGATGTAGGCTATGACTTACAAATTTATGCATGCTTATGCTCAATTGTTCTAGTGAGGATCAAGTGTGATATCTCACATTTAGTCACATATAATGTGACCAAATCATACGGATGGCTTGGCCATGATTGGCAATGAATTATAATAATGAGCCAATCTTAAAAGTGTCATAAGGCATAAAAATCCTTAATACAAGGGAAATAACCTTGCATGTGTAAAACTGATGAAATGAGGTTTACATGTAATGAGGTTTATCAAGGTCATTTAAGTGTATGATCAAGCCTTGTTATGCATTATGGAAATCTATAAGTGAGAGTGAATGATAGAGGGTGACCAAAAGCTTGGAAAATAGCCTAACAAGGTCCACACGGGTAGACACATGGGTATGTGTCTAGGCCGTGTGTGACATACGAATTGCCCTATAGGCGTGTGGTATGGCCTTGTGTCCCCTGCACCTAAAATTTTGAAGTCAGAATGCATGGTAGTAAACACACGGGCAGAGACATGGCTATGTGTCTCAGCCGTGTAGAGGGCACGGCCTAGCACACGGGCGTGTGCCTTGACCATGTGCCCCTAAATGCATGCTGACATCATAAACAGAATGCTCGAGTTTTTGGACATGGGTGACCACACGGACGTGTCTAGGCCGTGTGAAGGACACGGGCCAGGGACACGGGCGTGTGCTTGGCCGTGTGAAAACCCCTGTAGGTTCGAAATAGAAAATAAATTCCATTAATCCCACACGAGTAGGGGACACGAGCGTGTCCCAATAGCACACGGGCGTGTGCATTACCTCCACACGGGCGTGTGAGGCTTTACCTAGAAAATTTTTTATAAACTTTTGCAAGTTCTCGGTTTAGTCCCGGATCGTTTCAATATGTGTTTAGGAACTTGTAGGCCCATAATAGGGACATTAATATGTAATTTGATTGGTTTTTTTGGGGGGATGAAATTTTATAATCCGTATTTCTCGAAAATTTTCGAGTACATGTCTGGTAACGCCTCGTATCCGATCCCGGTCTCAGGTACGGGTAAGGGGTGTCTAGGCTTCCTACGACCACCTTCTTTCTCAGCATCGTTGAGTATTGCATTAAAGTCACCAGCCACAATTCACCCTTCATTGACCTTACTCTTCACCCTCCGAGTTCTCTCCAACTCCTAATGAAGGAGCCAAGGGTCAAACCTAGATAAATTTATTAATGGAATCATGTTATAAAACAATCACAGGGTAAAAGACACTCATATCCCTTCAGTTTTAGAGTTAATGTAACTTATATCTACATATTAAGTAAAATTTAAATGAAAAGATAATTACACCATTATTATTATTATTTATATATATTTTCTACGTCGTTTATTCATTTTTACAGTTTTAATTACAAAATAATGGAAATTTAATTATATATTGAAATTCTATAACATAATATATATATTAAAAATATATTTAATCTCAATTAAAATTAATATTTAACTTAGTTATATATTAGATGATTTCATTAAATTATAACGTGAAGTTAATTTGTTATTATTATTTAGAAGGTTTTAATGGGAAAAAATTGATTAAGATATAAAAGTATAATGATAAAAGAAAAAAAAATTCATCTGAAGATAACTTGTATTTGCATAAAAATATATTTAAAAGAAAAAAAAGACAAGAACGAAATATTATTATCTTGATAATTAAAAATAAAAAAAATTAGAGGCAATTAAAAAAATTTTATGGAAGGAAAGAAATGTAAGATAAGTCCATTTCAACAGATGATATGATGGTTAAAAACAATCTGAATAAAACAAATTTCTAGAAAATTTTGAAGCCCATATTCAGAGCATCTAATCCCAATTTGATGGGATTTAATTGCAGCCACCAAGACGGTGTAGTAGGTTGATGTGAACAAGTGAACATAATGGTACTTTATCTATACCACTTGCTAATTATAATTAGGTTTAATACACACTTAACCCCATTTTCACTATGATTCTTAATTTTTTTTTTACTTATCAAATATTTTTAGTTTATTCTCTAATGTTTTCGATTCAATTCTTAAGACTTTAAAAGAACCAATTGAAATATTTAGTCAATCATAAATTGCCATATGACATACGCTCACTTCATAATGATATTATCATCTATAAAAACTTAAAAGAATTTAAAAATATAAAAAATTATCAAAAATAAATATAAATAATAGTTTAAATTTTTTAAAATAAAATATTTTAGTATTTTTAAAACATTGTAAAAATAATAAAAACTATAAAAAATTATAAAATTATTAGAAATTGTAAGGTATTATAAAAAAATTAGAAAAATTATTAGAAAAAGTAAATATTGTAAAAAAATTATTCAAAATTTTAAAAAATAGTAAAAAGATTTGTTGTATCTTGAAAAAAGAATTATAGATATTAAAAATATTACAAATGATATAAAAATTGTATATAGTAATTCAATTAATTTTATAAAAATTATATTCTAAAAGTATTTTAATAAAAATTGAATAATTTTTTACATCAAATTTTAAATATTTTATCAATGTTACCGGTGGCTTGTTTATTTGACTTAATTCATTATTTAAGTTATGGAGTAGACTTCTTTTATTAATCATCATGTACATGCTCTTTTTATTTTGTACTAAAATTCTTTAAAATGGTTAAACACTCGACAATAGTGGTGAACTTAAAAAAAAATGATGACATATTAGGATATTTATGAGTATTTAATTTGCAATTGTGATAATACATATTACGGATTTAAAATTAAGACAACAAATATGTGCTTGTTAACATTTAGGTATCCTCTTCACTTACTTTAAAAAAAATATTTTTGAAATATTAGTATAGAAACAAATATTTTGTATTGAGACGATAAAAAACACTTAGAATAATTATAAAAAAAAAACATTGCTTTTAGAATAAAAATTTATCCAATTTTATCATATAAAAATATCTACCAATTATAAATTCCAATAAATTGAATAATAAAATAATTATTTTAGGTAGTATCCTTTTAAGAGAATCATCTCATGTTCAATCTCTACTAAATGTGATCTATAATATTTTTCTTCAAGGTACTATTCTTCTATTTAAGGGTTAGAGAGTGGTTATAGATAATTTTAATCATTGTATTAAAAAAATAAATATGATAAGAATCGATTATGAGATTAATATTTAAAAGAAAAAAAAAACTAAATTAGAACGTCTAATAATATTAAGGACTAAAGTGAGCAGAAAAAAAACTTAAAAAACAAAATTGTAGAAAACTGTATATTTTATGCGGTAAAGTGTGCATTAACTCATGTTAAGTTACTTAATATAAACAAAATTTATCAATTATAATTAATTATATTTTAATATTTAAAATAAGAAATTGAAAAAAATCACATATTTTGTTTATTTAAATTGCTTTATATATTCTCGTATTTTAAAAAAAAAATCTAAAAAGAGAATGATTCTTTGCTTAAGCCATGTAAGACTGTTGGTGAAGCTCTGAGTATGTGAACGGTCATAGTATTCTTCAATCTTTAACTCAGAACTCAAACTTCCTTTCTCTTTTTAATATTGTTTATTGGCTAACATGTGTTTTTTACTTACACATATTTAAATTCCCGTTACTGTTTTCCTTTTCATCCTCCACAAACACAAAGCCAATATTAAATTTATATTAAGCCCAAGCTTTCTTCTTTTGAGTATGCTTTGGGTTTATTAATTTTATTTTTCTTCTCATGCCATATGTGGATTTTGGACCCTGTAAGTGTTAAAAAGCTTGAATTTTTTAGTTGGATTCTTTTTTGGTTTGTCACTTCGGAGTCTAGAAAAAAATAAAATCTTTTTCTTGTTCCACTGTTCTTTTCACCTGTCTTTTTTATTGATAATTTATGTAAGAACCTTATCTTGGTTTTCATCCTTAGGATTGCATGGATTTCTTATGGATTTCTGTAAAAACCTTTGGTGGCAGGTGGTGTTGTTTGGTATCTTGAACTCATTAGAATTTGAGGCAGAAAAATAGGTTGTCTGGCTGGTCTTGGAGAAACATGAAAGAGGTTTTGCTGATTTCAGGATTCATGAAAAGAACTTTGGTTTTGTTGAGCCTTTGGTTCTTCATATGGTTCCCTCTGGAAGCTTTTTGTAGTACTGGTAATACATCATCTTCTTCGAATCCAAAGGTTATAAATATTGGAGCTCTTTTCACTTTGAATTCGGTCATTGGGGGAGCAACAAAGCCTGCACTTCTAGCTGCCATTGATGATGTCAACTCTAATCCAAACATTCTTAATGGGATAGAATTGAAACTCATTTTGCGGGATACAAATTGCAGTGGGTTTATTGGAACCATGGAAGGTATTTTTTTTTCTTCTACCCTGCAATTTTAATTGATCTTCATATACTCTTTTATCTGTTTACATTGCTGGATTGAGTGTATCATTCAAGGGATTAAACTTAACTGTTTTTAGATAGAAAATAAGTATGTTCTAAGAGAGAAACTGATGAATGATGATAATGAATTGAAATCAATAGCTCTTTCTTTGTGTTGGGTATCTCTTTCTGCTATTGCTTTTGGCATATATCAGTATAGTATAGGGTTGTTTAAAATGCCTGGTATTGATCGCAATAGAAGGGAAAGGCATTGATTGTTTGAGTAGTTCATTATTCTTACTGTTACTATGTTGCAATTCTGCAGTTGGATTTTGTGCCTTCAAAATGTTTGATATAAGTTGTGGCTATTGTAACTTTGAAATCTATATGGTGGCACTGTAAGTGATTACATCAGAAACCTGCTCACCTGGCAGAGCTTAAAACTGGGAACAGAAGTTATTAAACTCAGAATCTAGATTGGCCATGATCTTCCAATCCGATTGCTTTCCTTTTTATTTGGATTATATGTGCATTGTTCTATATAGAACTTTCCTGCAATATAGAGTAGCTGAAGAATACTAGAATCCTTTAGGATTAGATGTGCGTTACTTCTGTTGTCCTTCCTTTTCTGATCTCTCTAAAAAGAGTGGAAACATTAAAGCTAATATGCTGTCCTTGTTTATGTAGCTTTGCAGCTGATGGAAAGTGATATTGTTGTGGCAATTGGTCCGCAATCTTCCGGGATAGCTCATGTCATCTCCCATGTTGTTAATGAGCTTCATGTCCCTCTTCTCTCATTTGGGGCAACAGATCCCACTCTTGCTTCCCTGCAGTTCCCGTATTTCCTCCGTACTACACACAGTGACTACTTCCAGATGTATGCGATCGCTGATGTTTTAGACTATTACGGCTGGAGGGAGGTCATAGCAATATTTGTGGATGATGATTATGGAAGAAATGGGATTTCTGTTTTGGGTGATTCCTTGGCAAAGAAACGCGCCAAGATTTCTTACAAGGCTTCCTTTAGCCCTGAAGACCCCGAAAGTAAGATCAATGACTTGCTAGTTGAGGTAAACCTGATGGAGTCACGAGTTTTCGTTGTTCATGCTAATCCCGACACTGGTTTGAATATCTTTTCTGTTGCTAAGAGACTTAATATGATGAGTGGTGGTTATGTTTGGATTGCTACAGATTGGCTTCCTTCATATTTAGATTCGAGGGAAGCAGTTGATCCCAGTACAATGAATATCTTGCAAGGGGTTGTTGCTCTCCGTCGTTACACCCCGGATACTAATCTCAAAAAGAGGTTTATTTCTAGATGGAAAAACCTAAAAGATAAGGGGAGTACGGGTCCTGGAGGATTCAATTCATATGCACTTTATGCTTATGATTCGGTTTGGCTGGCTGCACATGCCCTTGAAGTTTTTCTCAGTGAAGGTGGAAATTTGTCTTTCTCTAATGACCCGAAATTGAGCGATACAAATGGCACTGCACTACACCTTTCGTCGCTTCGTGTGTTTAACGGAGGCCAACAACTTCTCCAGACACTTCTTCGGATGAACTTATCCGGTCTAAGTGGTCAGATTCAATTTAATCAACAAAGAGATTTAATTCATCCAGCATTTGATGTTCTTAACATTGTTGGAACTGGGACTCATAGAATTGGTTATTGGTCAAATTACTCGCATCTCTCTATTGTCCCTCCAGAGAGCTTATATACAAAGCCTCCCAATATCTCATCCGGCAGTCAACATCTTTATGGTGTAAAATGGCCTGGTGAAACTTCTAAAGTGCCGAGAGGATGGGTATTCCCTAACAATGGACAGCCGTTACGAATTGCTGTGCCCAACCGTGTAGGTTACAAAGAGTTTGTGTCAAAAGACAATAGTCCCCAAGGTGTAAAAGGATACTGCATCGATGTCTTTGAAGCTGCAATAAACTTGCTCCCATATGCTGTCCCTCATACGTATATGTTATTCGGAGATGGTAAAAGAAATCCTAACTATGACGAAATTGTTAGCCAGGTTGCCCAAAATGTGAGTAACTTAGCTGGTATTGCATGATCTGATTTCAGTTCCTTAGGTGCCAGTAATTATGCTGACTTGCTCCTTTCCTCTTCAGAAATACGATGCAGCAGTTGGAGATATTACAATTGTTATGAACAGGATGAAAATTGTAGATTTTACTCAGCCTTACATGGAATCTGGACTCGTTGTTGTTGCGCTGGTCAAAGAGGCAAAGTCGAGTCCATGGGCATTTCTCAAGCCATTTACTAAAGAGATGTGGTTTGTCACTGCTGCATTTTTTCTTTTTGTGGGAGCTGTAGTGTGGATTCTTGAGCACCGGATAAATCACGAATTCCGTGGTCCTCCCCGACAACAGCTTATAACTATTTTTTGGTTAGTCCTCTTTTTAATAGATTGGCTGCTATATGTCTAACTGCTAGAAAATGGATGCACGGATTAGATCTAATCCATAAAGTACAGTGTCCTTGAAAACCATAATCTTATAGAGCAGAATTTTACGAGAGTTGGCATTTTTCTGTATCATACATCATGGTCACATTACATGTTGGCTGAGGCTGTGAACTGCATGGTCCATACAATTAGAGATCCCTTCTATTAACTTGACAAACTTTACAATGATTATATTGATAATTATTTTTCATAATTCCAGGTTTAGCTTCTCAACAATGTTTTTCTCGCACAGTAAGTAAAATCATTATAGTCATCTATGGTGTTTATGTTATCATACGAATCTGTGCCAAAAACTCGTAAACCACTTCTTGCTTTAACTTGGTGCAGGAGAAAACACGGTGAGCACTTTGGGACGTTTGGTGCTGATCATATGGCTGTTTGTCGTTCTGATTATCAATTCAAGCTACACGGCTAGCTTGACATCAATACTTACTGTGCAACAGCTGACATCGGGGATTCAAGGGATTGATAGCTTGATCTCAAGTTCCGAACCTATTGGAATTCAAGAAGGTTCATTTGCATTGAACTATTTGGTTGACGAGCTCAATATAGCAATGTCTAGGATAGTTAAGTTGAAGGATCCGGAAGCATATCTTAGAGCCCTTAATCTTGGACCAAAGGCGGGTGGTGTAGCTGCCATTGTCGACAAACTTCCTTACATTGAGCTCTTCTTAACCAGCACCAATTGCTTATATCGGACTGTTGGGCAAGAATTTACAAAAAGCGGGTTGGGCTTCGTAAGCTTCAACATTAAACTTTTCGTTATTTTCTTGAGTTACAAATCACTGAGCTACAATACAGCAAACATATGTATTTCTCATTTTCGTTTTTCATGGTGCCAGGCTTTTCAAAGGGACTCTCCTCTTGCAGTCGATCTTTCAACTGCTATCCTTCAACTCTTGGAAAGCGGTGAGCTCCAAAAATTCCATAATAAGTGGCTAACACACACTGAGTGCTCGATTCAAATCAATCAAGAAGAAGAAAATAAGCTCTCCCTAAGTAGCTTTTGGGGCCTGTTCCTCATTTGCGGCATTGCTTGTGTGTTGGCTCTTACATTGTTCTGCTATAGAGTCTTCACTCAGTACCGTAGATTTAGCCCCGAAGACGAGGAAGCAGAGGTTGAGGAGATCGAGCCTTCGAGATTGTCTCGGCGTTCCATCCTATCTACTAGCTTTAATAACATAATGGACTTTGTAGATAGGAAAGAAACAGAGATTAAAGAGATTCTAAAGAGAAAGAACATCAATGAAAGCAAACAGACCAGCCATAACTCTAATGGACAGGCAAGTTCACCCACATAAAAGAGAAACATGTTCTTCACGTCTGTTGGAAGATATTCAAATCTTTCTCTGTTGAAAATAGACTGAAAATGCAAATGCAAATTCATATATCCAAATGTATCTGATGCTGATCAATCTCTTTGAGGTGAAACAATAGTGGCCTAATTTTATGTTCTGTTAGGTTAATTTCTAAAATTACAGATGTCTTATGATGGACCTTAATTGATCTGGCGGCTAATGATTGGTCAGATTTGAATCAACAGGGGAACAATGGTAGATTTTTATTTGGGCAACACCTTTTGAAAGTAGTTCAAATAGATTTTTTTTTACGACTTTTAAGATTAACAAACCTCCTTTCTTTTTACAATTCATTAAAGGGAAGTTTAACTAAATAAATTTTAATATATACTAGTAATATTATAATAGTGTGTGTATGGAAATCAAATATTTAGAACATATGGTTTTAAAAATAACATCCAATAAACAATGAAATATATAGTTAGAAATAATAACATGTATGAAATTAAAATAGAACAAATTAGTCTAAATTCTAAGTGAAAATAAATTTAAATAGATAAATACATGTGATTGAGAATATTATTGTTTTCCAACTTATATTGTCATTTTCCTATAGCAAGTATTATCATGTTAGGGAATATCATTTAATATGTTTTCAAAATGTGACTCCACATTAAAAATAGAGTTGCAAAAGATTTATTTAACAATTGAATCTTAGGTAGAGTGATAATTTATTTAAAAAAAAAAAACTCTAATCACTCTTGAGTTGATTTTGAGTTAATTTGTATCATCAACTTAGTCAACGACATTATCAATAAATATACAAACAAAATGTTGGTAAAACAATTTGTTTAATAGTATGAAAATGTATTGAATAATAGGTAGAGTGGTAATTTACTTAAAATCACTTTAATTAATCTTGAGTTAATGTAGAATTGACTTGTGACATCAACTAAATTAATGATATTATCAATAAATGTATACAATCAATGTGAGTAAAACAATTTGTGTAATAGTATTGAAATGTTTTAAAAAATCAAAATAAAGAAGATGTTAAAATCATATTATGATTTCCCTTTTCAATATTGTTATACTAAAAGATCCAAGTTACATCTCCCCTTAAAAATATAATATGCCTTATTATTACACTAAGATTTATTCATAATTTGGGTATGTATGATAAATGAAGATTCATTTTAATTTCCATTAAAAAAAATTCTTCATGCGACAATTGAGGACTAATTTCTGTGTTACCAAATTGATGCAGAAGAAACATAGCAATTTTAAGCTTGTTGATTGTGAGTCGAATCATAGTACAAGATGGTTCATGGTTGGTGGAAGATGAAAATCGATATCCGTAAAGGTGGTAGGTAGGCTATAGGCATATTTTTATTTGTACACAAGACAGACTAAAAACTTGGCACCCAACAGAGAGCGAGAGAGACTTGAGCCAAGACATCTTTGTATTTTATAATATAGTTTTACTTGCTTAATTTAATTTTAAATTATACAAAGTAAGTCTTTTATAATATAATTTTATTTTAACATCAAACCATAAAATTTGAGCACTAAATTTCAACAAAATTCAGTACTACTTCTCGTGCTTCACCTCACTTAACTAAAGTAAAACAATAAAATCGTTGATATGAACCCCACTTGGCAATACTCGTTTTATATTTGTTGAAAAGGAGAGGAAAATAAAGAATAATATTTGATGCATTATACGTGTATAAATTTTATGTATCATTAATGAATAATGATATAGTACATCATTATTAAATTAAATAAAAAAAATATGACGAATTTGTAAATAAATACTAATAATTTTATTTAAATGTAATTAAATATTAAATATAACTATTATGAATAAATGGTATGTGCACGAATTGGGTGAAGTTTATTAAATTCCATCCATCGAAGGGGCTAATTTTCAAGCTTCAAAAATCAGTTGACTTTCAACAAGTTTTTGGATGGGATGAGGATCCAAGCATTTCTAGGTTTAGATATCTTCATAGCTTCCAAAGATCAATCTCTTATCTTCGAAACATACTTTGAATCACTCTATTTTGAGTTCTAAAGCTTAAGTTATAACCATTTTAGTGAAGATTGCACGAACAAAGTTTCTAGACAGGATTATTACAAAAATTACGAGTTTTAGGTTTTTAATTCAAGTTTAAATCATATTGGGTCTAATTTTTAAGTTTAATTTATTATTATATATGGCTCAATATTGTATTTATTAAGTTTTATTATTTTATTATTTATTTATTCCGAATTTTGAATATTTTTAAATACTAAAAGTTATTTAGGAGTTTTATCTTTCTTAGTCAACAATAAAGTTTAGGTTAAAATATTTTTTTGTTTAGATTAATTATAGTTTCAATATACTTGAGAGTTTTATTTAGAATGTAATTAGCTAGTCAATATAAGGGCCTATTCATTGTTCATCAAAGACACAATTGTTTTTATTAATAAAATTTTCAACTCTAAGAGTTAGTTTCCTTGTACAAGATTTCTTTTTTATGATTTTCGGAAATGGTTTTCTTCTTGATTTTCTTCAAAGGGGTCATGAGAATTCATTCTTCATCCTTCAATTTTCCAAGGATTATTTCTTGGAGGGTTAATTAGAGTCGTTAATTGAGTTTGTTGAGATTTATATCTCAAATGTTCAATTAGACACTTATCCATTTATTCATCATATCCATCGGTTTATTCGATCAATCTTCCACTTTTTTGTTTCATTTAGTTTATTTTTTTTGAATATTTACTCTTTTTTATTTAATTTCTTATTTAATTTATTTTTAGTCATTTTTTTCTAAATTTATTTGGTATTTTGTTTTTAGGTCAAATCCAAATCTTTCTTTCTCGAGTCAAACAACTTGAATGGGATCTTTTTCCCCTGTCCCTCCCTTATCATTTGGTATTAGATTTGGGTATTTTTTGGTTGTTTCATTATGCTATATAAAGTGTTTTGTCGATTTTACAGAAACAATCTCTATAAAAAATTAAAAAAACAAACAAAAAACATATTTTTTTTAAAAATATTGTGGGTTGAATTTTGTGTCCAAAATCTTTAGATATAATTTTTATTATATAAAGAGGCTTTAACTTAATTTTCATGATTTTATAACATCAAGAACACCTTGAACAAAAAATTCAAGTTGCTTTTCTATTATTTCAGGTTTTCGGCTGGGTAGTTTATTTTCTTTGATTCTAGCATTAGGTTTTCTTTTGTTTTATCTTTTTTTATTCAATTGCGCATTCGAACAAATTTTCGCTTCTTGTGTTAATAGATACGAGAAGAGTTGCCTCTTCTTTCTTCGCGCAACTTACTACTTTTGGAGTCGAGTTTTTCTTTAGCTTTTTAAAGTCTTAGGTCAGCTTTGTTAGAGAATGATCCCACATATTTTTTAGTATTATTGAGTTTAATTACTTTGAATATTATTTTTTATTGTGGGTGTATAACGGTGAGATTTAAATTTCTTTGACGAACTTTTCTTATTTAAGTGTTTTTTATTTCAACATCTAATAATGGTATGCACATATAATATGGAAGAGGAGAATAATAAACCTTAGGCAGGACATAGATGTCATATTTGTAAAAAGCCTACATGGACATGTCGTTTCTAATGTCGTTCAACATTTTATTGTTCATGGACTTGTCAACAAAGACATTGGTACAAAACACATAGCAAGTTTATTGAGCTTAAACGACTTATGGTGGAGCAAAGAGAATGAGCTATCAAGTGCATGTGGTGTGATGCAAAGGGTCATAAAGACTCTAAATGTCCAACATATTCATTTAAGAAAACATCCAAACTCTCTCAACTTAATTGATGCTAATATTACACAATCCTTGTAAGCTGAGGAATGTAAGTATGACACAGAGCCTATTGAGGAGTTTTTCTCTACTGCTATCATAGAATAAGATGATTTAAATGAGCAAGAAACTTCGAGTGACGTCATTTGTGAAGACAATAAATGTGATTTTGTGTCTATATAGTAATAGTGCAAGCTATGATGATAGTAATAGTGCAAACTATGATGACAGTGACAGTGAACTTTGTGAACAGGAAAAAATTGATAGTGGAATTGTTTCTTAGAGTCTATGAATTGGATGAGTTAGACATATATTCTCCTCCTTCATAGTTGTATTGTGATGAATCCAACGTTCAAAATTTTTGTGAGGGGTTAAAGGGAAATGATGATGATTCATGGAGAAAGACTGAGAGAAAAGAGCCCTTAAGCGATAAAAGTCAATTTCATGGTCTACCTTTGGTGAGTGAAAATTCCTATGAGGTAAAATTAGAGAGTTCAATTCACATTGAAAAAGAGAATGGAAAAAAGAGAGAACCTATTTAAAATAGATGAATGATTATGTTTTCACTAACTTTAACTTGAATTTGTCTAGTGGACTTATTTCATTATTTCAAGAATTTGTTGATCATTTGAGAAGAGTTTTATTAAACCATTCCACCTATGATAAATATTTTTTCTTGTTCAGCCAAAGAAAAGATTCGGGGATGAATCTTTTCAAGAAAAGGGGGAATGATACATGCATGGATTGAGTAAAACTCAATTAACAGCTCTAATAAACTTTCCAAGAAATAATTGTTGAAAAATTGAAGGATAAAAAAAGAATTCTCACGACTCCTTGAAGAAAATCTAGAAGAAAACTACTTTTAAAAATCAAAAGAAAGAAATCTTGCACAAAGAAACCTTGCACAAAGAAACTAACTCCCAGAGTTGAAAACTTTATTAATGAAAACGATTGTATCTTTAATGAACAATGAAGAGGCACTTATATAGGCTAGCTAATTACATTTTAAATAAAACTCTCAAGTATATCAAAACTCTATTAATCTAAACAAAAAGGTATTTTAGACTAAACTGTAACACCCTTAACCCAGTCCCGTTACCGAAACAGGATTACAGAGTATTAGCAGTCATTACAGTATATTTGCACATAAACAAGTATAAATGCAATATTATCCATATAAATATAACTTTAATGGGTCCGCAGGACTTTACAAGTGTAATTAAAACAAACTGGAATTCGATCCTAAAGCTTAGTAAATTTTTCGTGAGATTTTAAATTTTCTTCTTTTGAACAGTACCATACGCCCGTGTGGCTAATTTAACATGCCCGTGCGGCATGGGACACGCCCGTTTCCTCTACCTGTGTGCAACACTGACTTTTAAACACGGCCATGATACACGTCCGTGTGGCCTGCCCGTGTACTAAACTGTCTTTATGACACGGCCGTGGCAACCAAGGCACACGCCCGTGTGACAAACTATATGAACTCAAAATGAACCTTGTATTTTAAAATTTACCAATCCTGCAAATTGCAGACAACAAGCATTTCAAAATTTCTCCATTCAATTAGTCCAAATATGGTTAAACACACTTAATACTCATTAAACCATCATATCATAATTTAACACGTATATTTAATAATGTCTTAAACTAAACCATTTCAAACACATTTTATGTACTATCCAATACTTACTTTAAACACTTATCACGTATCATTATCAATTATCAATTTACTTATTTCACTATTACAATCACAATCCAATATGACACACTTAAGACATCCTAGGTACATGCCATTATCATCAATTAACATGCTTTACCTTATTGAGTTCGGGATCGACCTGGGATGCTGATTCAACGATCTGACTTTACCTTAACCTGCGCACGGAAACAAACCGTACGCTGAATATGAACTCAGTGGTATTTCTATAAACCAATACTTAAAATATAATATATACATAAAATCATATAATGATCATAATTATTTAATCATTCAATTCATAAATAAACTCTTTATAATTCACTTAATCTTTATCATTTATTAACTCGATTAGCTTCTCAAATGAATTCATAAATCATCTAAACATTAATACTTTCCATTCGTATGTTTTACTCACACTTCAGTCCTCGATTCAGTATCAATAAACATTTATAGTATCAATCAATTTATCGGTTTTATATAGTAACATTCTGACACTCTATAACAGTCAGTTATGCAGTAACAGTCATTTATTCAATAACAGTCAATTATTCCATAGCAATCAACCTTTAATACTTTTAATTACCCCTATTAACATGGCTCGGACCTAGACGGATACACGGATCCAACCCATACACCGAGGATAGTATACAGTGCTTTATCGGCTGAAGCCGGAATACACCGTAACGGTAACAGTAATAGTAATAGTAACGGTACACAAAGTACCTCATCGAAACAAATCCAAAACAGTAACAGTAACAGTCACAGTCAGGTACAGAGTACCTCTCAAGAATGAATCCGGAACAGTAACAATAGTCGACACTTATAGTGTCTCATCGACACACAGTCGGAGCATCCCTGAACACTTCCAATCCTATGGCATGCCAATTATATCCGACTAGCCAGATACTGTTAATAGGGATTTTAGTAAACTTTCAAACTTTCAGTTTCATTTCAATACACTTTTCCATATCAATTCACATGCAATTCAATTTCAATACGATATACATATTTCAATTTTAATACAACATACCTTTTAATTCATTTTCCAATAATCACACATTCAAATATTTCATACTTTAATTACTGGTCACATATCAATCATGATATAACAATTAATAATCAAATTCAATAAATTATAAAACATTATAATTCTTACCTTAGCATTTTCATTCTCAAGCAATTCAAATATTAACATAACAATTAACTATTAAGTTCAGTTTATAGAAATACAAACCTTATTTTCTCGAGCTAGCCAGTTTATAGAAATACAAACCTTATTTTCTCGAGCTAACTCCCATTGTCTTTGCCATTTTTACTTGCTTAGCCGAGATTTCCCGAGACAACATTAGCTACGGGAATTAAAACAATTCATATTCATTAATTCACTACTAATTTATATCTAATTAATACAATTTCTATTCAATTTCTACTTTAATTTCAATTTAGTCTTAACTAAATTCACTTACTTTTTCTATCTTAATTCATACTTCATTTCTATTCAAATTTTGTCCAAACTCATACTTAACTATTAAATTTCCAGCATATTTTCCTAATTTCAAAATTTTATCAATTTAGTCCCTATAACATAAAATTTATGAATTACTTTACAATTCAATCATTGTTTCATTTCTAACTTGAATTTCTATCAATTTAACCCTTATTTCATCATTTTACTCAACATGAACATTATCTAGAAATCTAATAACTTTCAAAATATCAACTTAATTTCATCAAAACTTTGTTCTAAAGCTTTTAAAACATCAAAATTAAGTAAAAAGGGCTAAATTGACTTACCTATTAAAGTTTAAAGCTTCAAAACCTTGATCTCTCCTTTTTCTTTTTCTTTTCTCTTTTCTTCCTTCTTTCCCTGCTAACCGTGGCCTTCTTTCTTTCCTTTTTCTTTATTTCATTTCTTATTTCTTTTGTTTCTTTATTTAACTATTATAATATTATATTATTACTAAATAATACTTATTTATTATTTATACATATGTATATTATTAGAACATATGTATCCATATATCACCATACACTTGTCTTTTATTTATTATTTTTTATATTATTATATTAATATAATATACTTTAATTATTATTATTTTACTTATATATTAAGTAAATACACATGTATAATACATGTGTACCATTTATATTTGTACACATTTAACTCATTTTAACCATACATTTGTCACCCTTTTTTGGCTTATTTGCCTATTTAATCCCTTCACTTTTCATTTTTCTATAATTAAACTTCTACACTATATTCAATTTAGTCATTATACCTAATTAACCTTAATTTAAGCTAATTCACTTAATTAAAATTTAATTATCACTCACTTAACTTCATAAATATTTTTAATAAATATTTACGAATCCATTTTTCAGAAACAAAGACCCGAAAATGCATTTTTTTATAACTGTAAAATTCGGGCCGTTACATAAACTTTCTTGTTGGCTAAGAAAGATAACTCCTAATTAACTTAAAATAATTTTAAAAAATTCTAAAATTTGGTATAAATAAATAATAAAACCTAAAAAATATAATATTGGGCTCATATATAATAAAAACTAAGCCTAAAATTCGAACCCAATATGATTTAAACTCAAATTAAAAGCCAAAAACTCGTAATTTTCATAATAATCCCCTTTAGAGACTCTGCTCTCATAGTCTTCACTAAAATAGTCATAACTTGATCTCCAAAACTCGGAATCAAATGATTCAAAGTTGTTTCGAAGCTAAGAGATAGATCTTCGAAAGCTATAAAGACTCAACCCAAAAATGCCTAAATCCCATCCAAAAAATCGTTGCAAGTCATCTGAGTTTTCAAACTTGAAAATTAGCATTGGAACAACAAAAATGTGCAAGTTTACACAGTCGTGACAAGTATATCGAGTTATCGTCTCCACAGGGACTGTTAAGCAATTCTTTATGAGAAGTTAGAATTTATACGTATTGGTTTAAGTAAAATAATATGACTTAAAAATATGGGGCAAACAAATAAATGTGAATTAACTATTCTAAATTAATAAACTAAAGATTATCTAAGTATGAAATTGAATACCAAAAATTAGGCAAGTCTTAAGAGTTTATCACAATAGCATATGAATGACGGAATAATCATCCTTCCTAGTTTAGAATTATTAAATTTATTAAAAGATGTTACGGAAATTTCATGGCTAAATCAAACATTTATTAACCCTAATCACACTTAGTAAAAAATTTAACTTAATTAATTATTAAACCTATCTCACATATTTCTATGTTTAAGGGATTTAAAAATTCATAAGTAAAACAATTTACAGGGTTATGTAAGGTAATAATAATTTTGGTATTATTACATTTTTAATCCTTACATGATTAAATATTACACCATACAAGTGTTATGTCGATTAATGAAAACCTTGTTCATATTAATAAATTAATTCATACATTCCTTCACATTAATCATGTAACAGAAACTTAATCATGATTTTACTTGTATGCATAAATAGATCGAAAAGCACAGAACATCATTTAATAGAATTAAGTAAAACCAACTAAGGAAATCAAATCATTCCAACACAAATAAATTTAAGCAATCTGTAACATGCCAAACCCAATCCTTTAAAAGGATCTGAGTATGCTGTGTCACTACAAAAAAAATATTTATTTTAAAACCATTTTTGGTGTATACTCTGTAAAACTGGGGTTTTGTATTAAACATTTAATAAAACAATAAAATAAAATGTAAGCCATGTAACAACCTGATTTTGGGCCTAGTCGGAACAGTGGTTTTGGGACCCCAAATTCGACGAGAAAAAATTATTTTTATTATATTTTTATGGTCTACGATTTTACAAAATGATTTCGTGAAAATTTCGTTTGAAAATTTTGACGTTTGGGCACTCAATTTGGTCAAAAAGACTAAATTGTAAAAAGTACAAAAGTTGAGTTCTACATGCTAGAGGTATCCAATTGTTATGAAACTTTAAATTAGAGGTCCTTATATGGTAATTAGACCATTGGATAATTTGACGAACAAAAATGGACATGGTTAGGTAAAATTTCAAAGAAAGGCATTAAGGGCATTTTGGTCATTTGGTAAATAAATGAATTAAAAGGGAAAGTAAGCCAAAATTGTTGTCCATCTTCTACCACCAGCTGAAAATACCATGGAAACCATGGATATGGTTTTTTTCAAGCTTTCCAAGCTCCATAGTAAGTCCGTTCTTGCCCCGTTTTTAATGATTATCACGTTTTTGAGATCCTTGGAGCATGATCTACCTATTTCTAGCCTTATTTTGAGTTAGAGTTCATGATTAAAAATTTAATCATGTGTAAAAAGCATGTATTCTGATGTCTAATGGTAGATTATGCATGTTTGAGGTTAGAGAAACAACTTTTACTAAGTGATTTTCGGTGAAAATGTCAGAAAGGACCATTTTGTGAAAAAGTATAAAAGTGTTGTAAAAGTGTGATTAAATGAGAAATGTGGGTTGCTGTAGTTATGAAAATGGTTCGGCTAGGCTTAAAGAATAATAAAATTGGATGAAAATCATTTTACGAGCTTAGGGGCAAAAGTGTAAATATGTAAAAGCTTAGGGGTAAAAATGTAATTTTTCCATAATATGATTTTTGGGTCACATTGAGTAATGTGACTAATAATAAGTTAAATGTGATGTTATAGGTCAAATAAAACGAGATTCGGGCCTAGAATGAGGGAAACGAGTAATTGATGGCTAGATCCCTTTTTGCTATTTTGATGTCGAGGTAAGTTCATACATAAATAATGCAACCTCACATTATTTATTTAACATTTCAATATTTTATGAGTGGTATATGTGTTCCTATGAAATTTAATAATGATGATTTGACGAAGTTTCGATGAATGAGAAATCCTTATTGAATTTTAGGGGTGAATAAGATACAAATATCACTATAGTGAGATTATTGAGATTTCGTATAAGACCATATCCAGGATATGGCCTCAGAATGTGATGTCGTATAAGACCATGTCAGGGACATGGCATCGATATGATATTTCATGTAAGACCACATCAGGGATGTGGCATTGATACGATAATATATATGTATGAGATTCCCAAGTATCCATTGATATTTCGGGTGATTCAACGGTATGTTGAAAACGAAAAGTATGTGACTATATACAAGTGATACAGGTATGTACACAGAACTAATGTGAAGTGAAATCAATATGTGATGAGTTCTCGGTATGAATGTGTAAGCATAAGTTATGTTTGTGAGATATTAATAACCATGTGATTATTAATTTACACCTTTGATGAAAGGATGCATGGTAAGATTTGAAATGGTCATATGTTAGGTTTATGAGCCTAAATAGGTTGTAAAATGGTATAATGTATATACGTAAATTGTGACTCATTAGATATGAGCAAAATAAAAGACAAGCGTAATTGTCGACTTAAGTCATTATGAAAACATCGAGTTACATGAGCTATGGATAAGTGAAATATTATTTTTCTATTTGTTGAGATTATGATTGCTTGTAAATGATGTCCATGTTGTTAAGAAAATTAAAGTAATTTGTTAAATAAGGTGACAAGCTTTGATGGGGAGGTTGTGGTTGCTAGTCTAATGCTAAGACATGCAATTATGTTTGTCAAATAAAAGAATAAATGTTATGATTGAGTATATGGTAATCATGAGACTTAATGTAAATTGTAACTATGATATTCTTATAGATGGTTGAAATAAATGAATACTAATAGTTGTTCATTATTTGCATATGAACTTACTAAGCTTATTAGCTTACTCCCTTTCTTTTCCTATATCTTATAGGTTAATTTAGCAAGCTCAGATTAGAAACCGTCGGAGATGCCATCACTCTATCAAGCTATCATTATGGGTATAGTTGAATTCAAGTAGTTGAGTCTATGGCATGTATAGGGACCTTGTCTTTTAAGTAATGCTAACATTGTTCATGTGGCCAAATGTGTTGGCCAAGAATAGCTTGTGGTCCAATTTGTATAAGGCCATGAGATGTGGCTCATGTTGATCATTGGGTTGTAAACCTAATTGTTTATGTATGCGTGTGTCGAAGTCGTGGTAATGTGAATACCTAATAATGATGGATGATATGATATGGCACGTAAGTACAAAGAATGAATGATGACAAATTGGTATGGCTGTGATCATGGTTTAAATGTGTAAATTGGGAATAGATTAATAATAATGATTGGATATGAAATTGGTGTGAAACACCTTAAGTAAACTTATTAATTTGAGTATGTGAAATGGCGACATTACATGGGCATGAATTAGTTCTTGATTAGGATGAATGATTGTAAAAAATGTGATGTGTTGCATGCCACCAAAAATGTATGAGTGAGTGAGCATTTAAGGGTGACAAATGACTTGGAAAATAGCCTTGTAATTGTCCACACGGTTAGACACACGGGCGTGTGTCTAGGCCGTGTGTGATACAATGTCAGCCCCATGGGCATGTAGTCTGGCCATGTGTCCCCTGCATCCTAATAAATGCAAAACAGAATGCCCAGTAGTAAACACACGGGCAGAGAGACGGCCGTGTGTCTCAACCGTGTGGAGAAGACAGCTTTACGGCATGGGCATATGCCTTAGCCGTGTGTCCCTAATTTGGTGATGACATCATAAATAGAGAGTTACACGGGCTGAGGACACGGGTGTGTCCCAAGCCACACGGGCGTGTGTGACCACATAGCCTACCCACACAGTCGTGTAACTCCTGTTTTGAAAAAAAATTTTCTAAGTGAGATGAAAGTGCCGAAAGTCCTTGGTTTAGTCTCAACCATTCCCAATGTACATTTTAGGCTTCGCGAGCTAGTATAAGGGACTTTAAGCACATGAATGAAAAGTTTCAAATTTGGACGAAAATTCATGACTCGGTCTTGCATGATTGTGCGAGGTTAAGTCCGGTAATGCCTCATACCCTGTTCTGGCGTCAGATACGGGTAAGGGGTGTTACATTTAGTGGTATTAGAGCTATGGTTTAGTCGATTCTCGGACTAACCCAGCGTATGTGAGCCTAGCTATACATGCTATATTACTACCCGTGATAGTGTGACATCTCCCAGCTTTAACGAAATTATTTTGTTAAGACAGAGACGACTTCCAACCGAGCTATTCTTGATAATGTTGAAAATGATCTTGAAATAAATGAAATGTGCTCACGTAATGTTGAAATTTGGAAAGGTATAAGTAGAAATTCATTATATGCATGCGTCCCTGTATGAAAAGAGATGATCATGGGTTGAGAAATGAGGAAGAGTGAAATGAAATGAAAGTTTGTATTGTGATAAGCTTATCCATGTATGTTAGTATTCGCATGATGTTATGTGCGCAACTATTTAACTAAGTGAATATGATAAGTGAACATACCCAATGGATGGAATGTGTGTGTATGTACACTCGCTTGAATAATGCGTAATTAGCATGCCAATATAGTTGAATCTCATGTTTAATTGTTAAATTAGAGATAATATGATGTTTTGTGGTAAGATTTTGATATGGAACCATGAATATTATGATGGTATGAAAATTGAATAAGAAGATCAAATTAAGTAAAACGTAGAAGATGAGTACTGTCGATCAATAATGAATTGACAGATAAGACCATGGTTGGACCATGTTAGTACGTGTGATCCCATGTAAGACCATATCTGGGATATGGCATTGGCATCAATATGTATGGTCCCATGTAAGACTATGTCTAGGACATAGCATTGGCACCGATATTTATGTGATCCTATGTAAGACCATGCCTGGGACATGGCATTGGCATCGATATGTATTATCATGTAAGACCATATTTGGGATATGGCGTTGATATGAGATCTTGTATAAGACCATGTCTGGGACATAAAGTCTGGGACCTGGCATCGGCGTCGTATAAGGTCCCGTATAAGACCATATATGGGATATGGCATCAGCACCAAGTTGAGATCCCATTTAAGACCATGTCTGGGACATGGCATTGGCATCAATATGAGACATCATGAAAGACTATAGCTAGGTTATGGCATAGAGATATTAGTAAGACCATAGTTAGACTACGGCATCAAGTAAACGATGTACTCAAAATCCGTAAGACATTCTCTAATTTGACAAGTGATGATAAGTGAAATTGAAGTTAAGTGTTGGAATTTAATCAGACATTAATATTGAGTTTGAGTAAGTAAATTTATTGTTTAAAACTGTGAATAACAGAAAACAATTTGTGAAATGAATAAGTATGTTAAGTTGCTTGATATGAACCATATGATCAGATGATATTACGTCAATGATGAATGCTAAGTCATATGTGTGTATTTATAAGAGTCGAGTATAGGCTTTACGGCCTCACCCCCTTATTAGTGTTACTTTAGGATGAAATTCACAAGAATCATGTCGAATAAGCCCATACGTGTGAAACTAAGAAGTTCAGTGGTGAAATATTTAGTAATGTGAACAGAGATGAAAATAGTTGGGAAAGTGAAAACAGTCTTTGGAAGAACATCAAAATATTTTAAAGATTGTATAGACTAGACAATGTCACATATAAAGAAGAAGTTAGTCTCGGCTATTCAACTCATTCAAGAATAAGGACTAAAGTATGTACTTACTGAAATTTCTCTCGAATTGATGTTTATTAGAGAGTAGAATGATAAGGGATTTATGATGACAAAATTGGTTAGAGATATGATATTTGAGATGTAAAGATATCTATGCATGACAATTATAGTTGAATAAATTACGATGACCCCTTTTAAATAGTTTATGAAATTGTTATCCTCAGGGATATATGTGATTGTTTGTTTTCTAATGAAATTCTTATTATGTGAGATTATAAGCTAACTCTAATACTAGATAAAAGCAGTATTGGTCTGATCGGTTTATGAGCAGTATTTCTTTTGGTTTTCTCTGAGGAATCATCAAGGATTTATTATTTTCTCATGAATTATGTTCTCGAAAATTCTGTTATAATATCGTAGTTGAGCTTTCTTATCATCCTTATTGTGTAAATTATCAGACAAGGCTCAACGTTTAAGTATGTTCTTTAGTCTGTGATGTCTATACTTATTATGATTGTATTTCTGGATTTGATAATAGGAATGTGGTGATTCTAGTATCTGGATTTCTGTAATTTTGTGTAAGAAATTGTTATTGGTAAAGGTATAGACGATAGAAGCTCAATTTAGAATAGTATGCTGGTAAGAAAACACAATTGTGGACAAATGTGGTTGACCACGGTCAACGAGTTAAATTGGATATTTTGTCTCTTTGAACTAATGTGATTGCAAATGTCTTCGACAGCATGATAAGAGAACTTTGAAAGATTGTTTGTTTAAGTTGTTTTAATAACATGAAGAAGGGAGCATTTTAAAACGTTATTACTTAATAGTTGAGATTGACTTTGTTATTTTGTTAGAGCAAACTGGCCAGTTGAAATGTGATGTGAATTATATGTAGTCAAGTGTATCCTCAGATAAGAAAATGGATTTTGTGTATTCAGGATTATATCGATGTGTAATCTGATTGAAGAATTGATATTCTAGAGATTATGATACTGAGATATGCCAATTAGAATTGTTCTAATTAGATGATGTTATTACAAATGAAAGCTGATCTGAATGATAAGTTATTGCATTCGTGAAAGTTTGAATAGTCTGTTGCATGTTCACATAGTTGAAAATAGAAAAGGATATTATTAACTAAAGGTTCTAATTCCAAGTTCAGTTTGAATTGAGTAAGAAATTTATGATTGTCAGCGATTTGCTATTGGACGAATTGGTAAGTGCCTTAATACAAGAATGTAAAAAGGTAGTTAGTACCGCTAGACAGTTAAAATTACATAAAAAAGAACTTTTGGACTGGTGATTTAGAGACTACCACTTTTATGTCAGTATTGTGAATCCGATGATATAGTGTGTTCAACAGACAATGTCATGTGTTTCCTGGTTCCAATGGTATAAAGTATCTAATGCTACAGAAAAAGATCTGAAGTTTAAGACATTGTAAATGGACTTAGGTATTGAAAGATTTCGAGACATTGTTGATTTATCTTTTGAAAAGCAAGTGGGATTATAGATATTTGAATGGAAAATTTTGTTTATATTATAAGAGTTGAATACATGGTTTAATTTATTTGATGATGGTCTAGTTCTAACTTTAGTGAATGCTAAAGCAAAATTTTCTTTGTGCAACTGAGAAGCTCAGAAATGTGATAGTGAAAGGTAATCTAAGTAAGTTTAGGGCGAGTTTACTTCTGATATTGAATCTCAGGTCAGACATGACTCCTACTATTATTGTTATGTCGAGATAGAAATATGCGTATTGATGAATTTAGAAAGTATGCAAAAGTTTTTTTATGAGACTCAGTAGTAACACGTCTGTTCATCCAAGAGTAACAAAATGCACTGTTATAATAAGTAGATGTATTAGCGATTGCGTATGTTAAATGATATTTTTGGATTCGTATTCAAATAGTGATATGTTAACAGATAAAAGTTGAACATCAAGTGTATTCAGGACTAATACCGTCTGTGATTGTGAGAGTGTTAACAAAATAGAATTACTATAGATTTCACATCAGGATTGTCATAATCTCTAAAAAGGGAAAGGTTATTTGGATTGTGGTTGATTGTTTGGCAAATGATCCGTATAATCATTTCAGTATGTACAAAATTCTTATTGGATAGATAAACTGAGCTATATGCTTCTAATATTTTTCGGTTATGTGGAGTGCTAGTTCTATTATGCCGGATAGGGATCTAGAGGTTACATCGCAATTATGGGATAAGGTACAGGAAACCTTGGGTATGTAGTTGTATTTTAGCACAGTAATTTGTTTCTAAATCAATGATAAGTTTAAGAGAGTAGTTCAAATTTTGACGGTAAATTTTGATACTGTATATTAAAGTTCAAAGATGGTTAGAAAGAAATATACGAGGTTGGTTTAATTTGTGATTCTGAAGAATTAGTGGAAGTGATTTATGAAAGTCAAAATCAATTTCAAACCAACATGACTGACACACAGATTCGAAAGTTTAGGACTTTGGATATTAGATCCGATGATAAAGTGTTTCTGGAATATACTACTTTGAAGAAGATTCTTCGATGAGGCATAAGAGTACTATGAACAAGAATGCTCTAATCTCTTGTCTGACGAGATTTTCGGGGACGAAAATCACTAAAGGGGGAGAATTGTAACAGCCCAATTTTGGGCCTAGTCGGAACAGTGGTTTCGGGACCCCAAATTCGACGAGGAAAAATTTATTTTTATTATATTTTTATGGTCTACGATTTCACAAAATGATTTCGTGAAAATTTCGTTTGAAAATTTTGACGTTTGGGCACTCAATTTGGTCAAAAAGACAAAATTGTAAAAAGTGTAAAAGTTGAGTTCTACATGCTAGAGGTATCCAATTGTCATGAAACTTTTAATTAGAGGTCCTTATATGGTAATTAGACCATTGGATAATTTGATGAACAAAAATGGACATGGTTAGGTAAAATTTCAAAGAAAGGCATTAAAGGTATTTTGGTCATTTGGTAAATAAATGAATTAAAAAAGGAAAATAAGCCAAAATTGTTGTCCATCTTCTACCTCTAGTAGAAAATACCATGGAATCCATGGCTATGGTTTTTTTCAAGCTTTCCAAGCTCCATAGTAAGTCTGTTCTTGTCCCGTTTTTAATGCACGTTTTTGAGATCCTTGGAGCATGATCTACCTACTTCTAGCCTTATTTTGAGTTAGGGTTGATGATTAAAAATTTACCCATGTGTAACAAGCATGTATTTTGATGTTTAATGGTAGAAAAGTATAAAAGTATTGTAAAAGTGTGATTAAATGAGAAACGTGGGTTGCTGTAGTTATAAAAACGGTTCGGCTAGGCTTAAAGAACAAAGAAATTGGATGAAAATCATTTTACGAGCCTAGGGGCAAAAGTGTAAATATGTAAAAGTTTAAGGGCAAAAATATAATTTTTCCATAATATGATTTTTGGGTCACATTGAGTAATGTGACTAATAATAAGTTAAATGTGATCTTATAGATCAAAGAAAAAGAGATTCGGGCTTAGAATGAGGGAAACGAGTAATTGACAGCTAGATCCCTTTTTGCTATTTTGGTGTCGAGGTAAGTTCATACGTAAATAATGCAACCTCACGTTATTTATTTAACATTTTGATATTTTATGAGTGAGATGAAAGTTCATACATATTATAACTTAACCATCCCTGTTTTGAAGAAAAATTTTCTATGTGAGATGAAAGTTCCAGAAGTCATCAGTTTAGTCCCTACCATTCCCAATGTACATTTTGGGCTTCGTGAGCCAATATAGGGTACTTTAAGCACATGAATGAAAAGTTTCAAATTTGGACAGAAATTCATGACTCGGTCTTGCGTAATTGTGTGAGTTTAAGTCTGGTAATGCCTCGTACCCTGTTCCGAGTCGGATACGGGTTAGGGGTGTTACAAGCCATGTGGCGTATATGCTTTAATAAGATAGTTTTCATCGTATGAAATATAACACTGGAAAATCATTTCATATATCAAATTAAGCTTCATTAAAACATATTTTATCAACATAGGTTTTGAGTACAATTTCTTCTCAAATTACAATCAGTCACCCCTGCAATATGTCATGCATAGTACAAAATAACAGAAGTCTCACAACAGCAGATATCTTCTGGCATAGTCTAACAGAATGTCTTCCTTCAATAGTAAGCTTGAGAAGGAAAACGAAAAAACTTAGTGAGTTCCAGAAGAAGTCTTATCAATAACCATTAATACTTCAATAGATCATATCAAACAGTCAAATACAATTACACAGTTTACCCAATGGCGAGTACTATACACAGTTAGTCTATACGTCAATTTACTATTCTTTTTGCACATACATTATTCCCATATGACCATAAAAATAAATCTTCTTCATTCCATCCACATACCTAAATCCTTTGTCAGGTTCATGTAATATATTCCATCCACATTCCATTGTTTGTATCATTTGTTGTGATTTGTCAATATGGTTTGTAGTATACATTTGCCCTACCAGAGGCTAAACAACTATTTTCATGTATCACGATCTACCAATTCAATGTACATCTTATTGGGGTGCATCTGAGAGCTCCATTATACTTTTACACTATTTGTAGTCTTCACCCAATAAATTGGAAAATTATAACAAATCTTATTACAGATTCTACTTCAGATCAAGCTAATTCTCCTATTGATGGTGCATGATCTTCATCACATTCTCATCCACTGGACATGGACATTTATTTGATTATTAAGGGAGCTTATGGAAAATAGAAGACTACTGTTGCTTCACCAAGTAAGACAGCAACAAGAAAGACAAAAAAAAAGGGCCAAATTAGATAAGAGCACTAAGAATCTAAAAGTAGTGAATGCCCTCCACTAGTAAGGCATAAATAAAATAAGGAGCTTGTTACTACAATCACTCACTCATTTTTGATTCCTGTTCTTCCCGAGATTCCTTTAGCACCTGAAGAGTCTGCCCCTCAAATAGGTTCTCCCATACACGTTTCTGATCCCTTATTGTTAGGGAATCTCACAGAGATGATTCCTCTAATTTAGTCAACTATCTCACCTCCTCAAATGCGTAATACTTTCCCCAATGAATCAGGAAAAAGTCTTCATTAGTGTGATCTTTTAGAGTCAATTTCATCTCCCACATCTCTCGCTCCATATTTCAGCAACAACTAAGTTTGCTACCTTTATAGTTAAGAGAAGCTTTCTCCTCTTACCTTGCATTTGAGAGGGTCCCCTATCATTGATGGCTTAAATCTCAGAGATCCTGTCTATCGAACATGGTCTTTTGACTGTGACTTTCAATGAAACACCCCTAACCTGTATCCATTGCCAGACTAGGGTTAAAGGCATTACCAGATGAATCAAAACATTTAACTTTCATTTCATAAACATCAAAGCATCAGAGATCAACATTAATATAGAGTCCCTTATAAAGGTCATCAAGACGTAAAACATGCATTAGAAAAGAGTCAGGACTAAACCGAAGACATGCAAAATTTTCCCAAAACTTAAACATTTTTCAAAGAAGTATAGGTCACATGCCTGTGTATACAGGCCGTGTGCCTTACACGGCATTAGACACGCTCGTGTATTTAGGCCATGTCAAAATAGGGCATACATACTGACTTACTCTCACAGCCACAAGATACGCCCGTGTTCCTTGGCCGTGGTCGAAACTGACTTGGGCCACACAGCTAGCCACACGTTCGTGTGCCTTGGCCATGCCCGAGCCAGACTTATGAATTGTAAGGTACCTCAGAGGACACACGACCGTGCCATATAGCTGTTTGTCGCACATGGCTGAGACACACGCCTATGTCTCTACCCATGTGGAAAAAAATAGGCCATTTGAATAGCCAATTTGCCACCTCAATTTGGGTCAACCTACAAACACCAAACCAAACATATATGCAAAACCATTTCAGCCAATATCTATACCAAACCATACATAATTCATGCTATACATTATCAATCATTTCAATTCTCAATTCATCAATCAATTCATAACAAAACTTAAACTAAAATCATACCTAAACATATGATCAATACATTATTCAATCTCATATTTAAAACTTACCAAAATTCTCATCATTTACCATTTCTTGTATCCATACATAGACACACCAAATATATCATATTGCCTCACATTTCATATACCAAAAACCATATCATAATCATATCCATACCAAGCCATATCACATGACTAAATATATACATCACAAAACATAATCTAAATGCTTCTATCCTATACATGCCATACTTTAACATATTCATTTTCAAAAGTACCAAAATAAGGTTCGATAGTGTGGTGACGACCCTCGACAATCCCTGAGCTCACGGTAGCTTCGATATCTATTAAAACAATACAAACACACACAAAATAAGCTTTCAAAAGCTTAGTAAGCTATATACAAATAAACATATCATTTAAAGCATATAAACATCATCAAATTACTTATACCTTAGAGCCAAATACCAACACAAACTTCATATTCATATACTTGGATCATAGATCATCATTTGCACATATACTTATCTTTCATTTTCAAATTTAGTAAACAATTCGAACGTACCTGAATCGGATATATAAATTCACTTATTCATTCATTGCCCGTTGAACCTTTTGAAAACGTAAGGATACTCGGATAGCTCAGAGAACATATACAATGCCAACGTCCCAGACCTGGTCTTACATGTAATCAAACATCAATGCCACTGTCCCAGACAGGGTCTTACATGAAATTAGATATGATGCCGATGTCCAGACATGGTCTTACACGTAAAACAGAAGTCGATGCCAACGTCCCAGACGTGGTCTTACACGAAATCATATATCAGATCCTATGTCATGATAAATGCATCTTAACTATTCCTAGGGTTCGTACGGAGCTTTTCGGACGTCAGAAATTTGTCGATACTTTCTCAGATAGCATATATATTTAGCTTGAACATTCACTCATCACAATTCAATATCATATGAATAATAAGAATTCAATTCAAACACGTTTATTGTATATCGACTTACCTCGTACGGATTCAGATAGTCTGAATCGGTTACTCGACGACTTTTGACTTTCCCTAATCTAATTCCGTATTCTTTAGTTCCCGATCTAAATCAATTCAAATTTAACTTATTCAATCACAATTTCATTCAAAACAATCCACAAATACATATTTAGGGCAATTTGTAAACTAGCCCTCACATTTTCACATTTTGACGCTTTCGTCCCTAATTCACAAAATCACAAAATACACATAATTTTCATATACTCATGCTTGGATGAATATTCATAGCACTCATACAAGTCCACAAATTTCATTTATTTTGCATTTTAGTCCCTCAAAATAACATTTTCACAATTTAGCCCAAATTGCTCAAATTCATCAAAAATCTAAAGACAAAACATGTAAATCCAACATCAAGCTTTCATATTTCACCATTTAACAACAAAAAACTCATGAATTCATCCGTGGAATATTTCACAATCATCACTAAAATCAGAAATTGAGACATGGGCTTGATAATATACAAATCAACGATCACAAAAACGTAGAAATTATCAAAAACCGATCAAAACATATACCTTAATCAAAAAATTCCTTAGCCAAACCCTAATGTTCTTTTTATTTTCTTTTATTCATCAAATTTCGGCAAAATGGAAGTTAATGGCCATTTTCATGCTTTTGGTTTTATTTAAATTAACATTTTAATTAAATTCCCATTTTACCCTCTATTATAAAACTATTAAAACATAAATATTAAGGTCATACATGTCCACTTATGCTTTTAATGGTAAAATAACATAATAAGGACCTCTCATTTATCAAGCCAAATCAAATAAGCACTTTTAACAACTAGCAAGCAACTTTTACATTTTACGCGATTAGGTCCTTTTATGAAATTGAGCACACAAACAATCGAATTTTCAGATGAAACGTTCACATATGCTAACTCACATATCATAAGCACGAAAAATAATATTTAACTATTTTTCTAACTCGGATATGTGGTCCCAAAATCACTGTTCCGACTAGGGTCAAAATCAGACTGTTATACTCAAGAAAGCTGATAAGCATTACAACAACATGAAAGCAATTTTAGAAAAATCTGTGAAATGTGGTGAAGACGTTTTGGCTGAACTTTGCCAAAAGATAACAAGAATCAAGCAATTTGATTTCAAGATAGTATACACATATCACAAATTTGAAGGGTAAGTACGGGGATGCTCAAGCAGAGAATAATTAGTTGAAAGAAGAGATCAATCACTTGAAGGATGATAAATCTATCTTAGTGGAGAAGCTTAAAGCTCACGAAGAAAGTCATAAGGCATAGTTGGAAAGGCTACACCAATTTTACAAGGAAACATTCAGAAAGTTTCAAGAGGATACTCGAAAGAATCTTATTGAGGTTTTTCCAAAATAGAGATCAAATTTGATTTTGTACCCAAGTGGCCGCACATCCTCTTGGTCTTAGAAGAGTACATTTCGACTGCTTAAAAGACATTTCTACTAAGTCACTTAACTTTGATGTTTATCATCCATAGAGCGAAGAATGGAAACAATCAGATGAATTTATTGTAACACCCCCTACCCGTATTCGTTGCCGAAATAGGGTACGAGGCATTACCGGAGTTTACGAATTAATTTTTTTAACTCAATGTAAATCCTTTATAGATATCTAACCTTCCCTGTAATTTTAAACCGAGACCAATCCACATCAACCAATCCAATTCAACATATTTTCAAGATAGATTCATGTATATTTATAAGATAACCTCATCACATACCAAAACCAAGATTTGTTAGCCATACCAATGGCTGACCTTACATTCATTTCACATTAACATTTACTTTATTATCTTATACATGCCACTGGTTTCCAAAATAAAGTTTCTTTATATACCGAAATCTTGAGGTTGATAGTGTGATGTATCTCCGACCGAATTCGACCTCTGAGCTCTTAACACTACAAAACAGGGGAAAAGGAAACAGGGTAAGCACTTTGTTCTTAGTAAGCTCATGTAACAAGAAGTATACTTACCTAATACTTTCAATACAGTACAATGAACATTCATATATCCATTCAATGCATTATTACCCTAACATGCACAAACTCAACATTTAAGCTAGTCCAATAATTTCCATGTATCAATAATATATACCATGATTGATGAGCTCATCAATACCATGATTTCCATTCCCTTGTTATTTTTTTCATATTTATTCCGTTAAATTTCTCAAAATTTCGATGAATTTTTAGAGGTACACTTTTAGTATACAATTCTGGGTCTGTCAATTCATATTCATGTGCGCACATTTCCATTTCAGAGAACACACTCCCGCGAACCTTATCCTTACAGCGGGATTACCAGTCTAGACTAAATCCCCTGTAATATAAACTCATAAAGTATTGTTCGGATTACCAGTCCAGGCTAAATCCCCTGCAACAACAATTACTCTAATGAGCTTGGATATGAATTACCAGTTCAGGCTAAATTCAGGCCCTAATTTGGATTACTTGTCCGGGCTAAATCCATTTTACACATATTCTTCGAGAGGGCTATATCAGGATAGGATCACCTATCCAAGCTAGATTCTTTTTACCATCAATTCCTTTTCAGAAATCCATCAAATTTTCATTTCATTCAACCGGGATTTCTTCCCCTTTTTATCAAATATATCAATGTTTCATCAATTTTCATACAATGAACATTCAAATCATATTCACATTAATAACATACATTTCAAGCATTTAAGAATATAATTCAAGTTACACGAACTTACCTCGATATTTGTTCATATACAAAAATCTACTAATCCTGAACTTTTTCTTTTCCTCGATCTAGCCTCGTATTTGAATTTTCTGGATCTAAATAAATAAATTTAATCATCAATTTAATACATTTCATGTTCATATGTAACATTCTTTATAATTCCACTATTATTTATAGTTCATTCAAAGCTGTCTACTTGATTCGTAGTCACTAAATTATTTATATCTCAAGCTACAGAATTCTAAATTAAAAACCGCTTGATGTTTCTGAAACTAGACTCAAATACCTTTCTACCATAAAATTTTTAGAAATTTTTGTTCAACCAATAAGTACAGTAAAATCTTCAAACTTACTCCTGTTCTGCTATCTAACAGCTTTGATCTTTCTTTTCTAAAAATTAATAATCTCTTAGTAAAAAATTTGGATGATGCTTTCATTTGTTTCTATTGAAAATAGACTCATTAATAATTTAAACATGTAAATTTTAACCCATAATTATTTTTCTCCAATTTTTGATGATTTTCCAAAGTCAGAACAGGGGAGCCCGAATTCATTCTGACCTTGTCTCACAAAATTTATTATATATTATGATTTATAATTCCATTTCTTACACCGTTTCTTCTATGAGAAACTAGACTCAATACGATTTAATTCCATATTTTTTTCATATTCTAATTCTATTTTCAAAATTTATGGTGATTTTTCAAAGTTAGTCTACTGCTGCTGTCCAAAACTATTTTAGTGCAAGATGTTTATTACCATTTTTCCCCTAAGCTTTTAATAAATGATAATTTCGTCCCTACTCAATTAGTTTCTAAATTGAGTTGATTTTTATCAATTAACACTTAATTCTATCACTTTAAAATACTTTATAACCTTTGGAAATCAGAATTTCAGAAATAGACTTTAATTCCAAACATTTTTACAATTAGGTCCTAAAAATCAATTTATATTGAAATTACCTAAAAAAATCATCTCATAAACAAATTAAAGCTTCAATTTCATGCTATTTCATCATAAGAATACAACACTCAACCATGGTGACTTTCAATTTCATCCATGAGATTAAAAACTAATGAATTTAATAGTAGGCCCTAATTGTAAAAGTCTTAAAAACACAAAAATTATAAGAAAAAGGCAAGGATTAACTCATTTGGTGCAAAAATTATGAAATACCAGCTTGAATAAACCCTTAGGACGTTTTTGGCTGATGATAATGAGGAAATATGAAGAGAATTCTAGATATTCCAATTTGGTCCCATTTTTATTTTAGTAAATTTTGTTATTTTCCCATTTTGCCCTTATTTCACCAATTCTCCTAATTTTTCTTAGCTTATGCCGCCCAAAATATCTCCTTTTGGGCTTATTTTCAATTTAAGTTCCTCCTCATTTAACAATTGAGATATTTAATCCTTTTAGTAACTTTTACACCCTTTTCAATTTAGTCCTTTTTACTTAATTAACTACCCAAACGTAAAAATTTTCTAACGAAATTTTAATACCAAATTACTAACATTTCATAAATATTTATAAAAATATTTTTGACTTAGTTTTACGAGATTGAGGTCTCGATACCTTGTTTTTTTCCTAATTTCTTTAATAATTTCTTTTTCTAACTAACTACTAAATCGGTAAAATTTTCTATCGATATTTTCATGCGGTTTTCCTATCATATCAATATTCATGCAAAAATATTAAAATAAATTTCTCTTTAAATCAGATTTGTGGTTACGAAACCACTGTTTCAATAACCTTGAATTTAGGCCATTACATTTATCATCCCACTTATGCCCATTATTGAAGAACATGATGGGGGTTCAGCATTTGAGGGCCAGAATCTTAAAGATATTCTTCCAATGGAAGAAGTCCCAACTGTACCCATTGATCAGACTAATAAGGGTGAGGACTAAAATTTCCTTTGTATAATTATGTTCTTTGTTTTCTTAGTTAATATATTTTACCTTTAGCAATGAAACCATCATTTGCTTTTCTCTTGCCTCTTTGTTTAATCATCATTTCTCTTCATTAAACTCTTGTTAACACATTTATCACATAATAGAATAATTTCAACATACCTCACTAACTCTACCAGATTGGTGTATTATACATACAAGGCGTCTTCACCTTCGTGGTCCAAAAATCGACTAAATCGCGCTATGATACCAAACTTGTAACATCCTTAACCTTATTTGAATAACTGAGTCCTGATATTGGGTATTATCAACAAATACAGGCACAAAATTACTCTACTTATAGGAAATACAATCAATTAAAACTTAATTACAAAAGTTCTAACTTGAATACATAAGCATGCACAAAAAGTAAATGCAACTACAACACATGGTAATTAAAATACAACGATATTTGATTTGAAATCCTAATCTTTTATATACACACCAAGTATGGAATTCTCAATGACAATTCAGACTTTGAATACGCTGTCAAAGTTGCTTTGTATGCATAATAACCCACTACACCCTTTCTTTTAGTATAGTCCTGGCACCGTTCCTTTTGGCTTATACTCACGTTCAACTTGAAACCAAAGTATAAACTTGTGTATGCTCATAAGAGCTTAGTGAGAAAACATCATTTACCTGAGTCATATTTGCGCATTTCAACCTGTAATTTATATAGAAGATCTCATCGTTCTTAACCTTCAACTTTGTCTCTGACAAATACTTTCCCAAGTTCTATTCCTTTTATATTTGTCTGATATTATGTCTCACTCTAAAACTATTTCCTTTTTCTTAAAATTGTCTTTGATGCATCACTTACATCTTTCAGTGTCTGAGTCATCACCTCATTACAATTCTAGAGAAAACACATGCGCAAATCACAATTACTTCCTTTGGTCATACAAATTCATGCCCCTAGTCATAATACATTTTCAATGGTAACACATTACATCTCTATTTCTCTTCAATTCATTATTTCCGATCGATTCTTAATCTTACATAATACTTTACCATGCAGTCCATAGATACACTTTGTTCTTATTGACTCCATTGATTACGCTTAAGAGCCATACAGAATGTGCCACTAGGGAAATTCACTAGTATACACCATGAAGGCTTTACCGTGACATGCTATAAAGAACATCCTTCAACGTCTTCTGTAACAACCTATTTTCGGTAAAATTAGAATAGTGGTTTCCGGACCACAAATCTGATTTCGAAAGAAAAATTATTTTTTTATATTATTTTATGGAAAAAATATTTTTATATTATTTTATGATCTATAGTACGATAGTAATGTCGTATAAAAAATTCGTAAAGAAATTTTACCGATTACATGTTTAATTTGATAAAGGACCAAATTGCACAAAGTGCAAAAGTTGAGTTCTAATAGCTAAAGGGATTAAATAGATATAGAAATTTAAAGTGGAGGTCCTTATATGGTAAATAGACCATTTAAAAATGCTTAGTGGTTAAGGATGATGATTCATCCATAGAAAATAAAATAAAGAAAAAGATGAAATTGGAAAGTGAAAAAAATAAAAGATGATAATTAATTAAATAATGAAAATATCATATTTTTCATCATCTTTCCCAAATTATTTCCATGGAAACCCTAGCTAAGAGAAAGTAGCTCAAGCAAGCTTATTTTGGTCAATTAGATATGTTTTCTTATCCCGTTTTTAATGATTTTTATATTTTCGAGATTGTAATAGCTTAATCTAGCTATCTCGGGGACTAATTTGTAAAGTTATCAAAGAAATAGGGTTTTTCCATGGATGAACATAGATGAATTATGAAGTTTTATGGTATAAAATGAAAGGTTGTTGATAGATAAACAACTTTTGTAAAGGGAATTTTGATGAAATTATATTTAGGGACTAAATTGAAAAGATGTAAATTTCATGAAAAAATTTTAAATTTTATGAAATACATGGGCTGTAAATTTTACATGTAAAAATCGGCTAGGCTTGGAATAAGGATTAAATTGCATGAATTTTATTTTTCGAGTCTAGGAACGAAATCGTCATTAATTAAAAGTTTAGGGGCAAAATGGTAATTTTGCATAAGATGTGAATTGAATTGAAATGAACATGAGTTAATTTTAAATTCATTCATATAGATTCAGATAGACGAAATTCGGAGTTAGAACGAGGAAAGGAGAAAATGTCGGATTAGTAGATTTTATGTACACGAACATTTGTCGAGGTAAGTTCTTGTACCTAAATTGTGTATATTTATATGCTTGAATTGAATGTTGTGTATGTGATTGTACTGTTGTCATGAATATGAAACATATCCGACAAAGCCTGATAAATATTAAATCCCGTTTGAATAATGGAATTCGATAGATACAGGATTTTTTAATTGGTTGTGGTTTTGCATATGTTGCGGACACACCATAGCTCTTATGAGAATTCTGTTATAAGAGCTCTCGAGCTTTCTATTACATGGTTCCTGCGAACATCCTGACCGGTAGCGATCTTGCATGCGTTGTAGACTATCGTAGTTCTTTGTGAGTGTAACAGCCCGATTTAGGGCCAAAACGGAACAGTGGTTTCGAAACAACGAATCCGAGGTTGAAAAAAAGTATTTTGATTTAGTTTTAGTGTTTATATTATGATTGCATAATTGTGTGAAAAATTTGTTGCGAAATTTTATCGATTGGGTGTTTAATTTGACGTTTAGGACTAAATTGAAATAGGTGAAAAATGTGTGTTCTAGTTCATAAAGTACTTGATTGAAATGGGGGTTTTAAATAGAGGTCCTTAAATGGAATTAGACCATTATACTTTATATGGACAAAAATTTGGACATGGATGGAATTTTTAGAAAGTTTAGTAGTAAGGGCATTTTGGTCATTTGTATATTAAATGAAATAAAATGGGAAAAATAACACAAAAATGTGTTCATCTTCATTTAAGCTTGGCCGAAACTTCTTCATTTAAGCTTGGCTGAAACTTACATGTTCCCCATAGCTAGGGTTTTTCTAAGCTTTCAAGCTCAATAGTAAGTGCATTCAAGCCCCGGTTTTAATGTTCTTTACGTTTTTTGAAATCCTCGTAGCTCGGTCTACCTATTTCTACCATTATTTCGAGTTAGGGTTTATGTTTAAAAATTTACCCATGAATGATATGCATGTATTTTGATGTTTGATGGTAGAATATGAATGTTTAAAGTTAGCAGAACGATCTTTTCTAAGCAATTTTTAGCAAAAACGAGCAAAACGGCATAATCGGTAAAAATACCTATTGTTCATAACTATGTGTTAGAGTGAGAATTTGATGTTGTCATAGAAGAGAAAAATGTTCAGCATGTCATAAAACATAAGAATAAGGGCTGAAATTAAATTTCTGAGCCTAGGGGAAAAATCATAATTTTGTAAAAGTTAGGGGGCAAAAATGTAATTTTTCCATAATGTGATTTTTGGATTGAAATAAATAGTATGAGTGTTAAATGAGCTAAATGTGTTGTTATAGATCAAGAAAGGCATGGAATCGACCTCGAACGGGGGAAAGAAAAGATTTTGGACTAAATTGCAAAATTCTCATATTTTGCACCAAGGTAAGTTTGTATGTAAATAATACATTAACTTCATTTACATTCTTATATTTCAGCCTATTATATATATTTTAGCTGATTTTGAAGCATAAATCGACTATTGAAAGAATAGAAATAAGTAATAGAGAGAGAAATCCCGGTTGAACATTCGGAAAGATTGAATAATATATAGATGGAATGTAGCTAGGTCACATGTATGGTGCTGAGTGCACATCATGTGTACAAGAGAGCTACGAGATACTAAGTAGTAGCTAGGTCACATGTGTGATACGGGATGTATCCCATGTAGACAAGAGAGCTACGGGAGAGATAAATGTAGCTAGGTCGCATGTGTGATCCCAAGTGAAGGACACCATGTAGACAAGAGAGCTACGAGATAAATTGGCTAGGTCACATGGGTGGTACTAAGTGTTCACCAAGTGTACAAGAGAGCTGAATTATATGAAATATGATGGGTGGAGCTGTGTGCTGAAAACCACCAAGTATCAAGAATTGATCCGAAGTGTTCAACGGGATGATTTTACGGTGACATTGTAATCATGGACCTATACTTGTGATGTATGAAATGTGGTGAAAATGAATTGTGATATGTATGCTAAATGAGGTTAATACAAAGAAAGTGTGAAAGAGTGAATTTACAATAATACTATTTTGGACAGTCGCAGTGACGTGAATTTGAAAAATCACCAAAAATAGTAGGAATTTAATTAGAGGCTGAATGAGATATTAAATTAAAGCTTAATGAGTCTATTCCCATGTAAGAGAAATAGAGAAAGTAAAGGAACTCTATATTTTGAGATATTTATATTTGTGTGTGACTTGTTCAGAATGACTATGTAATCCCCTGTTCTGAATTTGATAAATCATTAAAAATTTTAAAAAAATAATTAAGAAATATAGTTAATATTCCTAGATTCTTTATTGAGTCTAGTTTTAAATGAAACAAATTTCATGGATATTTGAATTTTTTACTGGGATAAAATCAATTCGTAGTGAACAGAGGTCAGATCCGTCGAGTTGTATAACAGGGGAAACTTTAACTAATAAACTGTACTAATTGGCTGGACCAAAAATTCTAGAGAAATTTTAGCAAGAAGTAATATGAGTCTAGTTTCAGGAAAATGTTATGGATTTGAATTTTGAGTTTTGTAGCTCGAGTTATGATTTATTTAGTGAACATGACGCAAGAGAGACAGCTTGATCAAAGTGGAGTAAATAGTGAAATTAAAAGTAGATACACTTGAGTTATTGTGTTAACATATTAGATTCTTTAATTATTATTTTTATACTTACTTACTAAGCTATAAGCTTACTTTCTTTTCTCTCTTTTGACTTATAGTGTCGTCCAGCTTGCACATGAGTTAAGGATCGTTGAAGATCTGCCCGCACTATCAATACTTTTGGGTATTTGAAGTAAACATTTTGAATTATGGCATGTATAGTAGGCTTCGTTATTTTGTTACGTGTCATAATTGCCTAGGTTTAAAATATTGGTTACAGTATTTGACCAATTATTTTGTACAAAGCCATTGAAGTTGGCTAATATTGTTCAAGACATATGTTATACTGATACATTATCTAATTGGATGACATATTTCTATCTCGGTTTTGTTAAATGGTATGTGTTATGTTCTGGTAATACCTCGTACCCTATTTCGGTGTTGAACACGGGTAAGAGGCGTTACAGTGAGCGTCCTGTTATATGATTGGTTGTGATCCTACATATATTGCAGACACAAATGTAGCTATTTGTGAGTGTCCTATTTTATGATCGGTTGTTGTAACACCCCTAGCCCGTATTCGACGCCGGAACAGGGTACGAGGCATTACCGGACTTAAACACAAGCAAACATGAACTTCCGAGCCATAAAATTTGACATCAAATTCAAACCTTTTGCATTTAATCATATAGTCCCTAATACAAGCCTACAAGACCCAAAACATGCTTTGAAAGTGGTTCGGGACTAAACCAAGAACTTTAGAAAATTTTACGACACTTGGAAAATTTTTGGTAAAGCAGGGGTCACACGCCCGTGTGGCTTGGGACATGCCCATGTGGGTAGTCTGTGTGGTCACACATGCCCGTGTCCCTAACCCGTGTAACTCTCTGTTTGTCACCCAAGAGCGAATTGAAGTCACACGGCCATGGCACACGCCCGTGCCTCGAGGCCGTGTTCTTCCACGACTGAGACACACGGCCGTGTCTCATACTCGTGTGCTTGATGCTGAGCATTCTGTTTTGCAACAACTTAGGTACAGGGGACACACGGCTAGATCACACGCCCATGGTGCTGACCGTGTAGCACACACAACCTAGACACATGCACGTGTGTCTACCCGTGTGGACAAAAACAAGACTATTTACCAAGTCATTTTGCCACCCTTATTCACACATACACTTACCCCAATTCAAAGGCACAAAACAATACTTACTTGGGCAACCAAAACATCTACATTCATGGTTAAAACATATCAACTCAATGTCTTTATCTAACATATTCACTACATTTATTAAGCCCTAAATCAAACATACAAATTTCACATTTATTAGACTTCATTCAATTACTTTTTAGTTACCAAATTATTCTCAAATTTCTCATCTCATCAATAGGTCACATTTCCAAAAATTACACAATCATGCTATAAATCACATTTCCAAACATTTCAGATTCACCAAGCATACCATGACCATATCACCATAGACATTGACACATATAAGAATATACTTAGGCTTACAACCATGTTAGCCAATATAAGCCAACTTACATGGCCAAATAGCAAAAACAAGCCTTTGACGATTACAAGTCACTGTATTGACTAAAATCATATGACGCATATAATAAAATGACCAAGTCCTTATACATGCCATAACTCAAAATACTTGAATTCATCAATACCCAAAACGATAGCTTGATAGTGTGATAGAATCTCTGTCGATCTCTAACCCAAGCTAACTTGACGGCACTATAAAACATGGGAAAGGGAGGGGGTAAGCTATATAGCTTAGTAAGTCCATATGAACATAATAAGCAACTCTTACCAATCATTTACCAAATCCAACAATATAAACACAAGATAATATAAATTGCTATAAAGCTCACAGTTATAACTTATCCAGTCACATTGCTTGCTCTATCAATCCAGTCACATTGCTTGCTCTATCAATTTGCAAGCCTAATTTAACATGTCTTGACATTAGCTTAACAACCGTAATCTTTCCATTATAACAGATTACTACAATCAACCAATCATTTCAAACCTCATAATAACATGTACATTAATTATGAGTGTTCACTTTTCAAGCATATATTCTAACACTTTCAATTGTTTAAAGCCCATATCTTCTTATAATCATTTTAATAGGCAATTATGCCAATCTTTCCTTTTTCTCATATCTGATAAATCACAATTTTTGTAAATCAAACATGCTAGATCATAACTCAATTTGGCCTAAAAGCCAATTATACGATCACTAACCGAATTTACCATATATTTCATACATCACAAGTATAGATCAATAATCACAAGGCTTTTGCAAAAACATTCTCTTGGAAACTATAGATTCACAATATCATGAAGTCAATGCTTATAAACTTTATGTACATACCTGTACAAATTCGTAATACTTACATGCACTTTCTCTTCTTTGACACACCCATTAAATTACCCGTTGAACCACTTGGAATACTAAAGGATACTCGGGAATCTCTTACACACAGTACTGTACAAATGTCATTCCCAGATATGGTCTTACATGTAATCTCGTATCGATGGCAATAGCCTAGCTATGGTCTTACACAAAGTCTCATATCGATGCTATATCCAAAATATGGTCTTACACGTAATCTCAGTAACCCTAATGTCATGACATTTGTATCCTATCTATTCCTAAGGTTCAACTGGGACTTTCGCTGTATCGAATCTCTGTCGGTCATTTTCATAGAATCGTACTCAATAGCATTCATATTTCATTTCAATAATATAGCATTTACCACAATTATATCAATTAAGCATTTATACATATATAATTTAATGCTTATTAAACATACGAACTTACCTCGACATAAAAATGGCAAAAAAAGACTTAACTGTCAAATACTCATTTTTCCCCCGTTCTAATTTCAAACCTTGTTTTTCTTGATCTATAATATCACATTTAACTTATTTAATCATTATACTATTCAAACCAGCCCAAAATCACATTGTGGCAAAAATTACATTTTTGCCCCTAAAGTTTCACATTTTTATATTTTAGTCCCTAGACTCGTAAAATGAAATGTACTCAATTTCTTCGATACCCATGCCTAGTAAAACCTTACACATGCTTTTAGCATCCCACGTTTTTATTTTATTCACATTCTGACATCCATTTCAGAACTTTTTACAAATAGGTCATTTTACGCATTTTTATCAAAAATCACTTAGCAAAAGTCGTTTATCATACACCAAACATACATTTCCTACCATTAGACTTCAAAATATACAAATATCCATCATGGGTAAAATTTTAGATCTTGATTATTTCTTAAATTAGTGGTAGAAATAGATAGATCACGTTATGAGGATTTTAAAAACATAAAAATCATTAAAAAGTGGGGGGTAGAACGGACTTAAAATCGTGCTTGAAAGCTTGAAAAATCCTACCCATGGTTTCTTCTTGTTACATTTGGCCATGGGAGGAAGATGGACAAAAATTGGCTTTTAATTTGGCTTTTTAATTCATTTAGTTACCAAATTACTAAAATGCCCTAAATAAAAAACTTTAGAAACATACCTAACCATGTCCATTTTTGTCCACCAACTTTACCAATGGTATAATTACCATTTAAGAACCTCCAATGTAAAATTTCTAGCAATTAGACACCTCTAGCATGTAGAACTCATCTTTTTTACTTTTTACAATTTAGTCTTTTTAACTAAATTGAGTGCCCAAACGTCAAAATTTTCGAACGAAATTTTCACGAAATCATTTCATAAAATTGTCATAAAAATATAATAAAAATAAATTTTTCTACGTCGAATTTGTGGTCTCGAAACCACTCTTTCGACTAGAACAAAATCGGGCTGTTACAGTTGTGATCCTGCATATGTTACAGACACAAACGCAGCTCTTTGTAAGCATCCTGATATGGCTCTCTTGAACTTCTCGATATATGACTATCTGGAGCTCCTAATTAAAGGCTCTTCATGAGCTTCCTGATTAAAAGTTTTTTTGTGAACTTCCTGATTATGGCTCTTATGAATTTCCTGTTATATAGCTCGAATAAGCTTCCTGATAGACTCTTCGTGAGCTTTCCAATTAATGACTCTTTGTGAGCTTTCTGTTATATGGCTTGAGAGAGGATTTCTTGATTATGTACTTTAAAGAGCACTCCTGAATATGAATTGACAGATTTCTGATTTGTACACTTCGAGTGTACTACGTGTGTATCCATCGATGTTTTCAATGATTCAACGGGCAAAATCCTGACATGAGAAAATATGAACATGAAATGAATTAGTACACGTATCTACTTGAAATGCATGAAAAAGATGATACATGATATATGGAAATACGAGATGGTAATAAATGAACATGGAATTTGTTTGATGAATATGTTCTTCCATGATTATAGATTTGTACACCTTGAGTGTATTACCCATATGACACTGAAATTTCAAATGATTTAATGGGCAAAGTTCTGACATGAAATAATCTGAACGCGAGACGAATTATTATGAAAATGTACTTGAAATACAAGGATATGATTTGTATATGTTATATGAATACATGATGTGCAAAGTATATATACATGGAAATCTAATTATTGTTGAGGCCATACATGTTTCTTGATATTTATATGAAATATATAACTAACAAGGGTGATGAGGATATGTGCTAGGGCTCGTGATCAAGTTGAATGAATGTGTCTTGTATGTTTATATTGAATTTAAATGAGTGCTAAGTTAATTACCATGTTATACAAACTTACTAAGCATTTCATGGCTTCTATATTAATTCAAAGACTCGTTGGATTGGAAGCTTGGCGGAAATCACTCACACTATCCATTATCCCATTTCGGTATATATATGGTAAATCAATTATGATTATAGTGGCATGTATCGGTTCATTGGCCAATATCGACATATAAATGCTTTAAGTGTAACTAGCTATTGGAATGGCTTGTGATGGATATGTTTGGTATGTGTTTGAAATGGTTGATTGATAGAAATTATATTGGCATATTGATGATTGAATTAAGTTAGCATATTTGATAAGATATGCATATATGTGTGTAACATCCCAAACTCGGCCTAGACGTTATGGCCGGATTTGACAATGTCACATGGTGTGCGTTTCGAGAAAAAATATGTCGTCACTAAGTCCCCTTCTCTGTTTAACCTTTTCCATTATCTTATGTTAATTTCAAATCGTGTCGTTCATTTTCAAAACATTATTCATTTACAAATCGATATTTAATTTCCAAAACGTTTTCATTGCGGAAGCTTTTAAACAGTTTGCATAGTTGTAGTATTTTTGATAAAGTATTAATTTTGAAAACCCGAGTTTTACCTAACACTAACATATTTAAATCATCAAACCGTATAAAATCCAAATTTAAACCAAAATCTGTAAAGGCCATAATTACAGCAAAATAATCCCCAAATAAAAGTAAAATCATAAATAGGTAATAAAAAGTGTAAAAGAAGTCGTGTTGTCACCACTGAGTCCTCCGTTGCACCGACCCGCCTATATCCTGGGATTACCTATACAAATTAAATAGAAGGGGTGAATTTACATAAACTTAGTGTGTAATGCTCATACAAATGGACAGACAACAAATAGATAATCACAGTCTGGGCCTAAGCCCTTTTCAGTGTCAGCATCAGTCTAGTTTGGGCCTTAGCCCATATCAGTACAAAAACAGTCATGCAATAGGGCTTTAGCCCATCGCTGTATCAGTAGCAGTAACAGATATGCAGTTGCAAAAATCCTACCTATCCAGCCTCTACACACCATCTTCGTCCAACCATACACTCCATGTTGGGATATAATCAAAGCATCCATCCCTACATTCCAGGTAGTATCGAATGCGACACTAGACAGTAGTTTGCAGCTGTGCTGCCAGTAAGTTAGGTTCAAAGCCTTTCAGTGCACTTTCTCCGAACAATATCAACCCCCAACCCAATGCAATGCAGTATACAGTTATGACATGCTATAACATGGTAACAGTACATACAATATTAGTCTAGTGAAACACCATCATGCTCGATAACATGTGTACATATAAACCAGTCATACAGTCATTTCATTCAATTAGCGGTCTAGGTAAGCTTACCGACCCTACAGTAGGTTCACAGTTGTCTTAGGTGACCCGTGCAACCTTGACAAAAAATCAGTGAAAATGGGCTTACACGCCTATGTTGTTTGCTCGTATGGGCCCACATGCCCGTGTGGCCCACAAGGCCCAAATTGGCCTTGGCTGTATGGATCACACGGCCTGGCCCAGAATCCCACACGCCCTTGTCACCCACATGGCCCAAATTGGCCTTGCCTGTCTGTCACACACGGTCTACCATGGCCGTGTCTGGTGTACACGTCCTAGCCTCATCGATCACATGCCCATGTTAGGGCACACGGCCTACCACACGGGCGACCACACGCCCGTGTGGCATCGATAGAATAGTTTTTGACTTTTACTGAAACCTCATTTTTTATGCTTCTAGGTACACACCTTTTGTTGCTTCGATGCAAAAGCAATCTTGAGTCACTCAAAAGCCTAAAAATAGAATACCCATCATGAAATTAGCCAACAATTCTCAACCCTTCAAAACTAAACCGAAGATGTGCACACAATAACCACCAACACTCTCGTATCGATTCGACCATTGAATAGAAGCTGTTGATTCACCCCTTTCTCCTACGCGAAAGATACAATAAAGACTCAACCTTATGAAATCAAAAGACAACATAATGCAATCGAACTCACTTACCGATTATACCGAAATCAAAGGTTCGAGGCACACACAAGCAATGATTAAATGCAAAGATCGAGAACAGAAGAAAATGATCTAATAATTTTTTCAGAGAGTAAAGAAGACAAAGATAAACAAAATTGGGGATTTTTGGTCTTGGAAGAGAAGCAAGAACGTCATAAGCTGAGAGAATTTTGGGGAAGGAAAATCAAAATAAAATTCAAAATTACAAATCAGATTTCCCCTAACTTCCCACTAAGCTCTTAATCCTAACCACTTCAGAATTTAACTTTTACCGAAACTCTCTTAAACAACCGCACAAAAATATAAATATCTAAGCCTGCGTAAGGACTCGAGCACAGGATCTCCAACACTCCAACACACATCTTAACCACTAGACCAACAGGCCTATTTTGATATGACTTGTTTATGCATGATTTAGAGCCTTGATATGGCTTGTGTATATGTGCAATTTTGGTTGTAGGTATATGCCATGCTGGGTGAGAAAAATGGTTTGTAAAATGACCTATTTTCATCCACACGGGCTGAGACACGGGCGTGTGTCTCAACCATGTGTGACACACGGCCAGGTGACACGGTCATGTGTCCCTTGTAGCTTTCTAAAGGTTGCAAGTCAGGCAGTTACACGGCCTAACACATGGCTTGGCACATGGGCGTGTGGTTTGGCCGTGTGACCCAAGTCAATGAGTTATACGGGCATGGACACGAGATGGGAGATGGTCGTGTGTCCATATATCGAATATCTACACGAACATGTCTCTCACACGGCCTAGCCACATGGCCGTGTGACCCCTGCAGCTTTGAAATTTTTCATTATTTTTTTGAAAAATTCTCTGATTTTTCGGTTTAGTTTCGACTTGTTTCTAGCGCGTTTTTAGGGCCTCGAGGGTTCGTATAAGGGACAATATGAATGTTTTGGTTTGCATTTAATATGTTCATTGATATGGTTTAAAATGTTTGAAATTTATGTTCCTTTGATTTGAAAACTCTGGTAATGCTCCGTACTGGAGACGGATATGGGTTAGGGGTGTTACAGTATCATTCATAATAGTGAAATTCATAACTCAACTAATATTAGCATTACATGATAGATGAAAAGTAAATATGGTCACGAGTCATTTATTTTTGTGATAAATGACTTAATTACTATTTTATAGTAATTGACTTTTCATGAAGAAAGATGTAATGGTTACCATAAGATAAAATATGATCATATTGGGAGAACAAATTTAACCTAAAGAGATTAAGAGTATCCTATAAGAGTAGCACACTAACGATAAGGTCATTGGACAATCACTGATTAAGTAGCTTTTGTAATGATATGTAATTAGGGAGAGCTTAGTCACAATAGTATAATGGAATGACATCGTAACTAAATAAGTTTATAATTAATAGGCAAAAGGTTGGAACTTAATTATAAATTAATTGATCCTTAATTACAAATGTTCAATCAATCCTTCTACTAGCTCATTGAAACCAGAAATGAATTGCATGTAGAACCAAATGAATAGGAATGAATAGAAATGATGAAGTTAGAGAAATGGGTCGCATTCACAAATGAAAGTGTTTTTTCACTGAGTATAGAAATGACTTGAGAATTAATTTTAGGCTTTTTAATTATTATTTAATTAATTGTAATTAAATAATTGAAGTTTAAATATGAAATTAAATTAATTAGTCATTATGAATTAGTTGAATATGAAAATTAAATATATTTCCTTATAGATTCTTTTACAGTAAAAACGTCATGACTTTAACGAAATCAAAATTGGGTTGAGAAAATTATTTAATTGGAACATTACTTTAGTTAATTTGATTAATTAAATTAGTTAAATAAATATTATTTATTTTGGGAATAGAAAACAAATATTGGGTAGGATTAAATTATAAACTGTTGGGTCAAAAGTTCAATAGGCACATACAATTGGACTTAATACATGAGATTTAGCAACCTGATTTCCAGTGCTATTGTAAAATGCGATTTTGGAACCTTATTTCCATAAATCAACTCTGTAAAAATTAAATAGAGATATTTATTAAAATAGTATATAAATGAATCGAAATTTAGTTAAGTAATTTAGTAAAAATTGTAGTTAATTAAGGTTCGGGAACTAAATTGTAAAATTTTAATTGCTATAGATTTTTAATTTGAAAAAAGCTTGAGGACCTAAATGATAACTATCCAAATGACCAAAATTGCTATTAAACCATTGTTTTTTTTAATAATTAGTGGACTATAATGATGGTCATTTATATTATTATAATTAAGATTAATTAAGTAAACTAATGTAATTAACTAATTTAATTAAGTTTAATTAATAAACAACCTAATATAAATAGAAAATAATGGATGAAAAGATGAAAAGTATCATCTTATTCAACATTCCCACCGTCCAAAATAAAGAAAACAAAGAAAGAAGCTATTTTTTGTATCTTTACATTAAACAAAATTATGTCTTTTTCTTATAATTTTTATAGATTTGAGGTAATGAGAGCTTGATTTCGTTAGCTCATATATCAATTGATAAAACTGTTAAAGTTTTAAAAGTTTTCATTGTTGAGAATTGAAAGTTTTAGGTGTTAAATTAATAGAGATTAAGCTTAGTTTAAGAAAACGACTAAATTATAAAGCTTAACTGATAGTTTTGCCTATTAGGGACCAAATTAAATAAAATGTAAAATTAACAATAGGAATACAAAATAGGAGGTCGCTAATGAGTAATTGTGAAATCAAATTTCAATCCGAGGCGTTAAATTGAAAGTTATGCTAGTCCCAGTTTTAGTGACTAAATTGAATAAATTGCAGAATATGTGTGGCTTTGTAATTGAATGTGATTTGATATAGAATTTGATATTTTGTATTTTCAAATTATTATTCGTAGCTAAAGACAACACGGGGACATCGAGAGGGAAATAAAAGACAATAGCCAATGACGGGTAATTTGAATTTTTGAGTTGTATTTTTATGGTTCGAGTCACTTCAATTGTTGCATATTTATACTATTTTGCACGACATAATATTGAGGTGCGTTGAAAATGGTTATGAATTAAATTGGTATGACTATGATTGATTAACGAGATAGAGGACTAAATTGAATAGAATTGAAAATAGTGAAACTTGATAAAATTATGAAATGTGATTTGAATTGGGTCGAATCATGTTATGTTATGTATGAAATGATTAATCGCTTGAGAACTGAAAATGATGAAATATAATTTGAGCTATTTGATTAGTTGGATAATTGGTTACCCTATTAACTGTTCAGACAGAGTCGGATATAATTGGCATGCCATAGGATAGATTGAGTATGGGTTACTTTGACTACATTTCAACAAGTGCTAGGAACAACTTTTACTTCGGTTATACTGATGAATGCTAGGCGCAATATATTTACTTCATACTTTCCTATGAGGCACTAGGTGTCAAATTTGATATGTTGGTTGATATCTGTGTATCTATTTGAGTCTAAGTCAGGTTAAAAGGGGATATAACGTATTAATTGGTTTATTGGTATTGGAAATGATCAAATGTTACGTGTTGCACTACAGTTATTCATTTACGAAATTTGAATATTGATAGCATGTAAAAGAGCATGCAAACCGATTAAACGAGTGTGAGGGCAGATATGAAAAGATAATGGTTAAATTGTTGTATAGTTTGACGATTTGCATAATTTGTATGTGAATTAGTTAACATTTTTACTTGAGATTAGTTATATATATTTGGTTTAGATTTTGCATTATACTAACTCAAATAATAGAAATACCATTGTGCTTTATTGCTCAAGGTAAGATTTGTTTTTCGCATGCAGGTTAGGTCCAATTTTGAGGTTACGAGTATCGACTTCCACATCCAGCCAATGATCTTGGACTTAATAGTGTTCGTGTATTTTCTTTCGTTAGTTAAGCGACATGTACCTAGGTTGGGTTAATTTTAGTGCTAGATTATGTCTATGTGTACTTTTGGGATAGAATTTGGGTGTATGAAATTTGTAACGCCCCATACCCGAGACCATCGCCGGAGTCGAACACGAGGTGTTAATAGACTTAATTCATTACTTAAACAGTTCAAACAATTTATTTTTAAAATTTTCAGTCAAGCTAACAATCTGCGTCATAGTCTCTTAAAAATTCATATCTCGAGTTAAGAAACTCGAAATCCAATTCCGTAAATTTTCCCTAAGAATAGACTCACATATCTATTTACTAATTTTTTTATAGAATTTTTGGTCAAGCAATTAGTACAGTTTATTAGTTAAAGTCTCCCCTATTTCAGAGTTTAACTGCTCTGACCTCTGTGTATTACGAATCAGATAAATCCCTGTACAGAGTTTCAATGACTATGCTGTTTCTTTCTAATAAAACTAGACTAAATAAGGAATCTGTACATATAAATCATGACTTCTAATTATTTTTCAAAAATTTATGGTGAATTTCCAAAGTAAGAACAGGGGATCCAGAAATCGCACTGGCCCTGTTTCACAAAAATTTAAACATCTCATAAAATATAACTCATATACCTGTTTTGTTCCATCCATATGAAAATAGACTCATAATTCTTCAATTCCATATATTATTCATCATCTAATTGTATCTATACTATTTTTAGTGATTTTTCAAACTCACGTCACTGCTGCTGTCTGAATCTATTTTATGGTAAATTTAACCTATTTCATGGTTTCCATGGATTAGCTAGCAATTTAGCATACATAACACCAAATATGATCATGATTAGCCATTCCAATGGCTAATCATTACCAAGCATTTCCATACCACTCAATAACCATATCATAAGACCATATACACAAAATGATTATAATGCTATACATGCCATACTCAAAATATACAAGCCATTATGCCAAGATGGTATACGGATAGTGTGAGCGTGCCTCCGACCGTTTTCGATTTCCGAGCTGGCTTGTTAACACTACAAGGAATGAAAAGGAGGGAGTAAGCATAAATGATTAGTAAGTTCACATGCAAATAGCAAGTAACATAACCATATAAGCAAACATAAAACATCATTTGTATAATCATCACCAAGACATCCATATCACATTTTCATTTATCATCTTACCATAGTGTTGTTATATCGAGTTTTCAACCCGAGGGTTAAGTACATACCTGTTAAAATTATCCATTTCACAACAATTACCAATACGTCCCATTCCTCCATTTGAGTAGAACTTTACCCGTTGAACACATCGGAATATAATTCGGATACATGGAAAGTTTGCACATAAGTGCCACATATGTAGCCAAGCTACCATGTAACCCGCCCATAAGTGAACTCAGACTCAACTCAACGAGCTCGGGCATTCGCATCCATAAGTGAACTCGGACTCAACTCAACGAGCTCGGATGCCTAGTTACATCTCTCGAACTCGGACTTAACTCAACGAGTTCGGACATTCGCATCCATAAGTGAACTCGGACTCAACTCAACGAGTTCGGATGCTCAACCATCCTAGTGACATGTCACTTGTATCCTAATCTATTCCTAAGGTTCAAACGGGCTTTTTCCCTTGATCTCACATTTGTCGTCTTCTATGGAATATCGGAACCGATACTCGGTAGCAATTCATATTTATCAAGTAGTAAACATAATTTGCATATTACTCAACATTAACCACAAAGCATAATATTTCACGATAAAAAAAATCAGCATATCATATAATTAACATCAATAACTTAAAAATAACAATTATGCTACATTATTTACACATGAACTTACCTCGTATGCGAAAATGGCTACTTTTACCATTTCATCCACAACTTGGTATTTTTCCATTTTAGCCCGAATTTCAGTTTTCCTTGCTCTATCATTTAAAATATAGTCTAATTAGGACTCACATTATTCAAATTTACCCAAAATCATATTTTTGAAATATTACAATTTTGCCCCTAAACTTTTGCATATTTACACTTTTGCCCCAAAGCTCGTAAATTAAACTTCAGCCTATTTTCTTATGTTTTATGACATGCTGATCATTTTTCCCTTCTATGGCAATATCAAATTCTCACTCTAACATGTACTTATGACTATTAGGTATTTTTACCGATTAAGCCCTTTTGCTAGTTTTCGCTTAAAACCGAGTAGCACAAGTTGTCTAACATAATTTAAAACCTCATATTCTATCATAAAACACCAAAATACACAAATTTCACCTATGAGTATTTTTCCAAATATGAACCCTAGGTTGAATTATTGCTAGCATAAGCTTAATCGATCTACTAGGACTCCAAAAACGTAAAAATCATTAAAAACGAGGCTAGAACTAACTTACAATCGAGCTTGGAAGCTTGAAAAACCATAGCCATGGTTTCTCCTTGCTATATTCGGCCATGGGGTTGAAGATGAGCAAAATTGGCTTTTAATTTTGTATTTTAATTCATTTTACCCCTAAATGACCAAAATGCCCTTACTACTAAACTTTCCAAAAATTCCATCCATGTCCAATTTTTGTCCATAGACTTAGAAATTGGTAAAATTTATATCTAAGACCTCCTAATTAATATTTCAAAACAATTTCATACTAGAAACTTCTAGAATGCAAGTTTTACAAATTATTCGATTTAGTCCCTAATTTCAATTTAAGCACTTTATGCATAAAATTTCTTCATGAAATTTTCACACAATCATGCAATCATATCATGGACCTCAAAATAATCATAAAATAATTATTTGTATCTCAGATTTTGTGGTCACGAAACCACTATTCCGACTAGGCCCAAAATTAGGATATTGCAAAATTGGTCGATAGGATGTGGTGTAATAACCCATTTTGATAAAACCGGAATAGTGGTTTGGGGACCACAAATTCGATTCCGAAAGGAAAATTATTTTAATATTATTTTATGGTTTATAATATGATAATAATGTCGTATGAAAATTTCGTAAAGAAATTTTATCGATTACATGTCTGATCTGATAAAGGACCAAATTACACAAAGTGCAAAAGTTCAGTTCTAATAGCTAAAGGGATTAAATAGCTATGGAATTTAAAACTTGAGGTCCTTAAATGGTAATTATACCATTAGAGGATTTAGTAGATATTTTTGGATGAATCATCCATGGAAAATTAGAAAACGAAAAGGACTAAATTGGAAAGTGGAAAAATTAATGGATGATAAATAAATTAAATAGAAATAACATATGAATATTATCATCTTCTTCCCCAAAAAATACATGGAAACCTTATGAAAGAGAAAACAAGCTTTCTTGGCTTAATTGGGTAATTTCTCTTATCGTACTTTCAATAATTTTTATATTTTTGAGATCGGAATAGTCTAATCTATCTATTTTGGGGATTTATTTGAAAATTTATGAAAGTATAGAAATTTTTCCATGGATGAATATGATGAAATTTTGAAATTTATGGTAGAAAATGAAAGGTTGTTGATAGATAAACAACTTTTACAAAGAGAATTTTAATGAAATTATGAGTTAGTGACTAAACTGTAAAAATGGAAAAGCCATGGAAAAATTATGAATTATGTGAAATACATGGACTGTAAATGTTACTTGTAAAATTTGGTTAGGTTTGGAATAAGGATTAAATTGCATGAATTTCGTTTTCCGAGCCTAAGGAGGAAATCGTCATTAATTAAAAGTTTAGGGGTAAAATAATAATTTTGCCTAAAATGTGGATTGGACTAAATTGAGTATAAATTGTATTAAATTGATGTTAAATTTACTAGTATAGATCCGGATAGACCAAATTTGGAGTTAGAACGAGGAAAAGAGAAAAATGTCAGATTAGTAGATTTTACGTACACAAACAATTATCGAGGTAAGTTCGTGTAACTAAATTATGTATAATTGTATACTTGAATTGAATGTTGTGCATGTGAATTGTATAAATATTATCTATATGAAATTGAAAACATATCCGACAAAGCCCAATAAATGATACTGCCTAAAAAATGTCAAGTCCCGTTTGAATAAATGAAATTCGATGGATTACTGGATTTCCTCTAATGGTTGTAGTCTTGCATATGTTGCAGACATACTATAGCTCGGACGAGCATTCTGTTATTAGCACTCTCAAGTTTCCTGTTATATAGTTCTGTGAGCATCCTGATCTGTAGTAATCTTGCATGTGTTGCAACTATCGCAGCTCTTTGTGAGCGTCCTGTTTATTGATCTGTTGTGATCCTGCATATGTTACGGACACAAATGCAGCTCTTTGTAAGCGTCCTGTTATGCGATTAGTTGTGAACCTGTATATGTTGTGGACACAAACGCAGCTCTTTATGAGCCTTCTGATATGGCTCGCCTAAACTCCTGATATATGGCTATCCGGAGCTCCTGTTACATGGCTCTTTGTGAGCATTCCTGATAGGCTCTTCGTGAGCTTCCAGATTAAAAGTTATTTGTGAACTTCCTATTTTAAACTCTTATGAGTTTCCTGATTTAGCCCGGATAAGCTTACTGTTACATGGCTCATATGAGCATTCTTGATATATTGCTCAGAGAGTGCTTCCTGATTATGTACTCTAATGAGTACTCTTGAATATGAATTGACGGATTTCTGATTTGTACACTTCGAGTGTACTACCTGAGTATCCATCGATATTTCAAATAAATTCAACGAGAAAAATCCTAACATGAGAAAATATGAACACGAAATGAAATATTACATGTATCTGCCTGAAATACTTGAAAATGATGATACATGATTTATGTGGAAGTATGAGATGGTGATATATAAACATGGAATCTGTTTGATGAATATGTTCATCTATGATTATAGATTTGTGCACTTCGAGTGTATTTTCCCGAGTTTTCATTAATATTTCAATTGATTTAATGAGCAAAATTCTGATATGAATTAATTTGAACTTGAGAGGAAATATTATGAAAATGTACTTGAAAATACATGAGTATGATTTGTATATGTTATATGAATTTATGATGTGGAAAATATATGTATATGGGAATTTGGTTATTATTAAGCCCTTACATGCTTCTTGATGTTTATATGAGATAGTATGACTTAGAAATGAACTATTACCCGTGTGTACATGAAGTACATGAAAATGATATTAACTGATATAATAATGCATGAATTGGTTGTTATTGGAATGTGGAACATGCTTGAAGACTTTGTTCATCCATGATTAAGGACTATCATATGTGATTACTTGGCTAACATGATGAGGATATGTGTTTAGGGCTTATGATAAAATTGATTGATAGTGCTTTGCAAGTTATTCTGAACATAAATATATGGTAAGATATTTACTATGTTATACAAACTTACTAAACATTTCATGTTTACTTTGTTTCATTTTCCCGTGTCTTATAGTAGTTTGGAAGCTTATTGGATTGGAAGCATCAGCGAAGATCACTCACACTATCTATCGGCCTATTTCGGTATATATAAATATGGTAAATCAATTATGGTTATAATGACATGTATAGATTATTTAACGAACAATGACATATAAATGTTTTAAATGAAACTAGCCATTGGAATGGCTAGTGTTTGACATATTTTGATATGTTTATAAGTGGATTTATCATGTTTAAGGAATGAATGTGATCATGCATATATGCATTTGATAAATAGGAAAGTATGAATGATAGATTAACATGTTAATAAATCATCATCTGATGTATCTAAGGGTATAGTGGTTTTATGTGAAATTATGTAATGTTTAAAACAAGATTTAGACTTGTTTCAAATGATTGAATATGATTTGTGAATGTGTTTTAAGTGTTGGTGTAAGTGGAAGACAAGTTGGGTGAGAAATGTGGCTTGGAAAATAGCTTAATTTTTGTCCAGACGGCCAGAGACACGTGTAACACCCCTAACCTGTATCCGACGCCGGAATAAGGTTACGAGGTATTACCGGACAATACATCTCATTCACATACATTTATACATTCATAATCAAAATCCATTCACAATGTCCCTTATAAGGTTCTACTAGACCTTAAAACATGTTTAAAAGTGGTTCGGGACTAAATCGATAACATTTACAAACTAGGGAAAACTTAGAAAATTTTTCAACATTTAAGGGTTACACGCCCGTGTGAACAGGCCATGTGCCTCACACAACCACCAGACACGCCCGTGGCACAGGCCGTGTGACAACAGGGCATACATATTGACTTGTAACACACGGCCAAAGACACGCCCTTGTGCCATGGCCATGGGAAAATTAGAGAGGTTACTGACTTGGGTCACACGGTTGGCCATAAGCCCATGTGCCAGCTCGTGTGTCTCACATGGCTAGTAGACATGCTCGTGTGTTTAGGCCATATCAAAACTGTAGGGTATACTGCCTTAATTCAAAAGGGTACTCCAGGGGACACACGGCCGTGTAACATAGCCGTGTGTCGCACACGGCTGAGACACACGCCCGTTTCTCTGCTCGTGTGGACAAAAATAGGCCATTTTCAAAGCCAATTTTCCCCCCTACTCTCATGCACACATAACAACCAGTTTGGAAACATTTCCATACACTTATAGTCAGCCAAAACATACCAATTCACACACATATCATAACATCTATCATCAACCATTTTAACTACTCAATTCTACATTCAAAACATACCAAATCATTATGCCAAAATCATCACAACTTGCATAAGTTCCATATACATTAATTCATCATATTATCATCTATTTCATATCACAAAACACATCATTAAACTTTATCAACACTAAGGCCATTATACCAAATCAAGCCAATATACATAAGGCATTATGCACATCACTTAGGCCAACTTAAATGACCAAATACATACCAACATTTTCAACCAAAAGTAAGCCAAATCTCATGGCTTAAATCATAATTCAAAACATATCATCAACTCACTAGCCTATACATGCCATATACCATATTTACAAGCATCCAAAAATACCAATAAGTAGTCGATAGTGTGATGATGGTTCCCGATGATCCCCGATGTCCATACTATCTTCGATTCTCTTTAAAACAAAGACAAATAACACACATTAAGCTCTATAGCTTAGTAAGTTCGTACTAAATATACTCAACAGTTCATAAAATACAGATCATCAATTAATAAACACTTAGTAAGTCTAATATCATCATTCAATTCTAGTCCATGACAATTATCATGTATATACAAATCCCTTACTTCATACACATAATATCAACTACCATATAGTTTTCGTACGTACTTGTACTTTCTCGTATTTATTTATTTCATTCTTACGTCTTTATTCAATACGTTAAACCACCCAGCAGTTTTTCAGTATTTAATGAACTCGTATACTTAGTGCAATAATTATTAGCTGAAGCCATAATGATATCACACACTTAGTGCCATCACATTTGACTGAAGCTATCTCGGTATCACACACTTAGAGCCTCACATAGCTGAAGCTATTCCAATTTGCACACTAAGTGCTTTATATAGTCGAAGCTATCTCGAAACGCACATGAGTGCCAAACATAGTCGATTCATTGATTTGTCGTCGTACGCAATCGTAGTCTCATATGTACAATTTATGTAATATTAAAGCATTAAAACATAATTGTACAACCTTCGATTTCCCCGATCCAAATCCGAATTCTTTATTTCTTGATCTATATGTATTCTAAATTAACTCTTTTATTCCTCAATTCATTCATTTTCATCCAAGATACACAATTTGGGCCATTTTACACATTAACCCCTATAATTTCACATTTTCTCAATTTAGTCCCTATTTCATAAAACCATAAATTACTCAAAATTCACTGAGACCAATTCTTGACCGAATTCTCTATAAGTCCCTAACAGCCCATATTTCACATTTATTTCACAATTTAACCTCCAATTTACACTTTTCACAAATTAGACCTTTTTATGAAATTTTACTAAAAATCACTTTACAAAACATGATAATTTGTCAACAATTACTCATTTTCCATCATCAAACATTCAAGAACACATGAATTTATCAATGAAAACTTTCAAAATCATCAACACTTTCAAAAATTGAGGCATGGGCTAGCTAGTACTCAAAGCAACGATCACAAAAACGTAAAAATCATCAAAAACCGGGCAAAGAACATACCTTAATCAAGCTACCAGGTTGTCAAACCCTAAAATGCTTCCAAACTCTCTTTACTTTCTTTCTTTATATTTGGTTAAGGAAGACAAAGATGGACCAAATTTGGCTTTAGTTTTATTTAATTAACCTTTATTTACACAATTACTAAAACGCCCTTAATTAAAACATTAATCAAACTTATAATGGATGACCATTTATGTCAAATTTCACTATAAATGGTCTAATTACATTATAAGGACCTTTCATTTAATAAGCCTGTAACACCCCTCACTCGTACCCAACGCCGGGATAGGGTTCGAGGTATTACCAGGACTTTTTATTTTGAAACGTACCAAATTGGGTCACCAAGTTTTACTCAAAATTTAAGCTTTTCATCCATGAACACTGGTCCCTTATATAGGCCTTCGAGGCCTATAACATACTTAGAAGCAGTGCGGGATGAATTTGGGTACGTTCGATAAACCTTGGGCTCCTTAGGAAATTTTTCCTTATCATAAACTGTCACACGCTCGTGTAGGTGGGCCGTGTGGACTCACACGCCCGTGTGACTTGGGGCACGCCCATGCCCTTCAATTGTGGGAGACACTGACTTATCAACACGGCCATGGCACACGCCTGTGCTGCCTACCCGTGGACGACACTGTCTTTTTAACACGGCCATGGGGCACGCCCGTGTGGCATACCCGTGTACAACTTTGAGCTAAAATTTTAAGTGCAGGTGACACACAGCCATAGCACACACCCATGGGAGTGAACTGTGTGTCACACACGGTCTAGACCCACGCCCGTGTGTCTAACCATGTTGGCTCTAATAGGCTATTTTCCAAGCCTTTAGTCACCCCTTTCTACTACTTGTGCTTAGTGGTTACCAAGTTTGAGAGAAAACATAATTTTACACTTGTAAATAATCTTAATGAAAATAGTTGTATGGAAATCTCATATCATTGGTTTCATACATAAATGGTTATTTCCCCTTTAGTGTTATGGGTTCTCATGTTACTTTAATTCGTCTGAAATTGGGTCGTTCATGTGGCTCATTGCCAATTGGTAACGACCCATCACTTGTAATTAAAACCATGCATAAAATCATAGGTCAGCCTACTTAAATTGAGCCAATTTTCATGGCCATATACAATGAGATAAACATATTTTTACATGCCTTTACTTCGCAAATCAAATGACACATATAACAAAATACTCAAAAATACTATACATGCCATTGAACAAAACAAACAAAGTCTTTATACCAAAGCTTGTCTAGTTGATAGTGTGTTGACTTTCCAATCATCTTCCAATCCTTTTGAGTCCTCGAGCTCTGAGAGACAGGGAAAAAGAGAGGGATAAGCATTTGCATGCTTAGTAAGCTTGAATAATCGGAAAGTAAAATTACTAAGTAATTAGCATACATCCTTATTTAAATCATGAAATCATCAATTATGAAACGATTCCCTATCACATACACTCAATCAATGAGTTAGTGACATAACAAAGCATCATGTAATTTATGTAGATGAGCTCGTCATTCATCATCTTATTGACATACATCATATTAATCTCGTTGAGTTTCTAGGAAATCTCGATGGAATACCCATTATCTGTCAATTCTTACAAATGATCATTTCACATATATACGTTCCCGCGAACCTCATATATCATGGCAGGATTACTAGTCCAAGCTAAATCCCCTATATCATGAACTCATAAGGTGATGTCGGGATTACCTGTCCAAACTAAATCCCTTATAACGATAATCACCCTTAATGAGCTGAGATCTGAATTACCAGTCCAGGCTAAATTCAGACCGTAATCGGATTACCCGTCTGGGCTAAATCCATAATGCACACATATTTTTTGGGAGGTTTGATCATTCAAGGAACACCCGTCTAGGCTAGATCCTTTTCATACTTGAGATCACGGATTACCCGTCCGGGCTAAGTCCTTACTGCAACACATGCAGGATCTCTTTAAACATATCAATGAGGGTTTATCCATCAAATTCCTTTTGTCAACCTCATCCGAGAAAATTTTCACATGTTGCCATCAAATATGCATTTCTATGATATTCATGCCAACAATAAATACAATCATCATACATTTATAAATCATACAATTAAACACATTAGGGGTTTACTTTAAGTTATCCGAACTTACCTGGTATTCTTTTCAAAGTTACGTTTTGGTTATTCCGAAACCTTGCGTTTACCACGATCGACCTTCGAAATTTGTTCCTCGGGGTCTATATCAACAAAATTAACTCATTAATACACTACATTATACATTTCAAGTTTAAAATCTATCCCCAGACTAAATGACCGTTTTTCTCCTAACCTTTCACATTTTTACGATTTAGTCCCTAGGCTCGTATAATGAAACACATGCACTTTTTATCTTACCCAAGCCTAGTCGAACACTTCTCCTTCTTATGGTAGCGCACATTTTCCATTATTTTCTCATTTCTACCACACATTTACATCTTTTGCAAAATAGTCCCTATAAGGGTTTTCATGAAAATCAATAAGGAAAAGATGTTTAATACACATTCATCTTTCATATTCCTCCATAATCCATCAAAATACAAGCAACTCATGCATGGGTAAATTTTTAAACATGAACCCTAGAATGAAATATGGGTAGAAATGGTGAGAGCAAGCTACCAGGATTTTAAAAATACAAAGAGCATGAAAAACGGGGCTTGGGAGCACTTACTATTGAGCTTCGAAAGCTTAAAACCCTAGCTACAGATGTGACAGCCTTAATTTGACCCTAGTCGGAAAGTGGTTTCGGGACCACAAAACCGAGTCACAAAAATAATTAAATGTTATGTTCTGTGTTTATTATATGTGAAAGTGCATGTGTGAAAATTTCATGCTTTGATCTTGTCAATTGTATGTGAAATTATTAAATAGGACTTATGAGAAAATTTTTGAAAATGCTATAGGTTATTTTGTAGTGGCCAAATAATTTTATGGTGTAAAATAGGTGGATTTGCATGTCAAAATTCCCACTTTAATGTATAGTGGCCGGCCATAATGATGGTGATAAATAAAATATGCATTTTAAATTAGCACTATTAAATTTAATGGCTTTATTATCATATAAATAAAATAACAAAAGAGGAAAAGGACAAAGGTTGTTCATCTTTGTTCTTCACAGCTGAAATTAGGAGAGAAAAGAAATTCAAGCAATATTCGGTCATTTACTACATGATTCAAAGGTATGTTCATGTATTTTTTTTTCTTGAAATTCTTGTAAAATTAGCATGGTCAAAACATTTCTTGGTTAACCCATGTTTAAATTTTGAAAATTTGTTGTGTTGTGAGCTTTCGGCCATGATAAAAATTGAAGGGTTTTGGTTGTTGTCTTTAGGTTTTAATGAGAAATTGTGGATGAGTGAAGTTTGAGCTAGTTAAATGTTCATATAGGTGCATTATATGAGAAGGTGAAATCGGCTTGTGTGCATGTGTAGTTGCCGAATGTAAATTTAGATAACATTGAGTAATATTGCATTTTAAAATGATGAAATAGAGTTTTAAGCTTGATAAAATTTTGTTAAGAATGAATGAAAAAATATGTGTATTCGGCTATGGATGTTTGGATAATAAATTAGTGTGGATGCCTTGATGAGTTATGCTCAAATTATAAGTTGAATTTAAAGCTTGTTAAATTGCTCTTAATATTTCTGGATAGTTACTTAGTTAAGCTTGTTAAATTTGCTCTTAATATTTCCGGAAAGTTACTTAGTTAAGCTTGTTAAATTTTCTCTTAATATTTCTAGAAAGTTACTTAGTTAAGCTTGTTAAATTTTCCCTTATTATTTCCAGATAAGTTACTTAGTTAAAGAAAATTTTAAAGTACTTAGTTAATTGATACTAGGTTAATGGTGTGTGTATAAATTAATATAAACTTTGTATATGTACTAAAAGTTGTAGATGAATTCGGCCTTGGGAGAAATTTTGGTATAAAATGCTTGAATGTTAACAGGTTATTGCTTTAATGACCTAATGTGTCAATGGCTAATGCATGGACTAGTTGATCAATATGTGTTAAAAGGGAAACGTAAATAAATACCTATTTGATGAGCTATATATATATTCGGCTATATGGTAAAGATATATATAGGAAACTATGATAAGCCTTATGAGTTTTGTGTTTGTGTATGTGAACTAAGTATACAATGATTATTCGGCTATAAGCTAGCTTAATGGGACCTTAGCTCAAGAGCATAGAGAACTAAGGTTGGACAGGGGAAAAGAGAAAGTAGTTGAATAGTTGAACCGAGACTGTTCGAAAGTATATTCGAGGTAAGTTTTAAGTAGTTAAATATATATAATATTCGATAATGACATGACAGATTATGAGAATTAAGTATTACTTGTCATATATGTATATGGCCGAATGACAATTGTAATGGAAGTAAAATGTGATATGCTTTCATGATCAAATGATAGTGTTAGATGAATATGAGTAAGATGTTATGTGTAACCTATCAAATGATAAATGAGAGTGATGAAATGAGATAAAAGCGAATAAAATTTAGGATGATATATTCGAATGATGCTGGTACCCAATTTAGTGTGATTGTGTTATATGAAACTTGTTGATTTGAATATCGCACAATACTATTCGGGCCTTTGGGCGTAGCAGGCTATAATGCCGGTGAGATACTATTCGGGCCTTTGAGCCTAGCAGGCTATAATGCTGGTGAGATACTATTTGGGCTTCGAGCCTAGCAGGAGAAATACCGGTGAGATACTATTCGGGCTTTCGAGCCTAGTAGGCTATAATGCCAGTGAAATGATATCAGGCTTTGAGCCTAGCAGGCGAAATGCCGGTGAATGAACCGGTGAATGAATTCGGGTTTTTAAACCTAGCAGGCTGAATGCTAGTGATTTGATAAATGTCTAAAACTAAGATACCTCGTGTTAGAACGACAAATGAATATATTCAATACATTAAGTTGGCCAGGTACGTATTATGTATTTATATGTGAGTATGATTTGAATTGAATCATAAGTGTATAATGTGATACATATGTGAATAAATGTTATATCTATATCTATGATCATGATACATTCGGTCAATGTGTGAAAGTATGCGAAAATATTCGATTCATTTATGCCATATGAATTCAGATTAAGTGAAATTAGAATGCTAATTGTGCATTATGTGCTTGTGTATATTCGGCCAAATGGTATATATCTAGAAAATGATCTCTTGAGAAATTGAATAAATGATGTATAATTGAGTTTATTTGTTGCATTGCTTAAAACTTACTAAGCTTATGAAATCTTACTCCGTTTGTTACGTTTCTATATTTTATAGATTGTTGACTCCAGTCACCTGCTCGGAAAGGGATCATCAGCAACTCGTCACACTATCTATTATTTTGGTACTACTATATTTTGGAGCTTGTATGGCATGTATAGAATAGATTTAAGAGAATGATATTTTTGTATATAAGCCATGTGAATATGGCAACTTTTGAATGTCGATATAAGTTTGAATTTCTATCTTTGATTGTGTTTGGATATGCATATAATTTCTAATGTTCTTATATCAATGTGTTTGTCCAAATGTGGTATTTTGGGTTGGTAACACTTCATAACCCATTCCGGCGACGGATACGAGTTAGAGGGGTATTACATTTTATTGGTATCAGAGCTACAGTTTAGTCAATTCTAAGACTAACGTAGCATGTTTGAGTCTAGCTACACATGCCATAAAGTGTTAATATGATAGTGTGATGATTTCTGACAGTTAAAACGTGTTTTTCATCTAGTAATGAATTTCAATCTCGATCGAGCAGTAGCTGATGATATAGAGAGCGTAGCGCCTGCTCCCGCGCTAGGGACAGTGCCATTGACTCTCAACCGAATGCTGGTAATCGAAATGATAAGGCTAAACAAGCCTTCTATGCTATGATGAACGATTGGTTTACTCAGTATATTCAGACTAATCCGTCTATTTCAATCCTCCACCCCCGACTAATGCAACCCCTGCACCTGTGGTACCTCCTGTAGTTGACCCGTTGAGGTTGAGCAAGCCCTCGGTTGATAGAATTCGAAAGCACGGGGCTACTAAGTTCAAGGCTACTAACAGTGATGATGCAGAGCGGGCTGAGTTTTGGCTAGATAATACTATTCGTGTGTTTGATGAATTATCGTGCACACCCGATGAATGCTTAAAATGTGTTATATCTCTGTTACGTGATTCTGCCTACTATTGGTGGAATACCTTGGTTTTAGTTGTGCCGAGAGAACGGGTTACTTAGGAATTCTTTCAAACCGAGTTTCGCAAGAAATATATTAGTCAAAGATTCATCGATCAGAAACGGAAAGAATTTCTTGAGCTCAAACAGGGTTCTATGTCAGTTATCGATTACGAGCGAAAGTTTGTCAGACTCAATAGATATGCTCGGTAATGTGTTTCGTCTGAGGCTATCATGTGTAAATGCTTCTAGGACGGGTTGAAAGAAGACATCAAACTGTTGGTGGGTATTCTGGAAATCAAAGAGTTTGTGGTGCTTGTCGAGCGAGCTTGTAAGCCGAAGAGCTCGGTAAAGAGAAAAGAAAAGCTGATGATAGAGCTAGAGAGTTCCATAAAAGATCTTCGGGAAAATCCTTTCATCAGTCATTGAAGAAATTTAGAGATGACTCAGGCCGATCTAATAATACTTCAGGTTTTTCCAGACAGGACCGTGATCGACCCCCAGTGAGTACGCGGGCCACCTCTGTTGCCAGTGTCGGCAATGATCGTCAGGAGAGATCTGAGTGCAAGCATTATGGTAAATGGCATTCAGGAAGCTGTAGATTTCATGACCGCTCTTGTTTCAAGTGTGGATCAGCTGATCTCTTTATCAGAGACGGTCCGAAACTAGTTGAACAGAATACTGATCCGAGTGGGAGACCTAGTAACACTGTAACACGAGGTAGACTACCTAGACATACGGGTAATGCTAGTGGAAATCAGAGAGGGACCAAAGATACGGCTGTACGTTCTGAGGCTCGTGCTCCTTCTAGAGCTTATGCTATACGCGCACGCGAGGATGCTTCTTCACCAGATGTTATTACCGGTACTTTCACTCTTTTTAATACTGATGTTATTGCTTTGATTGATCCTAGTTCTACCCATTCGTATGTGTGTGAATCTTTGGCATCCAGCAAGACTCTACCTGTTGAGTTTACTGAGTTTGTGATTCGGGTGTCGAATCCTTTGGGCCGTTATGTGCTAGTTGATAAAGTGTGTAAGAAATGTCCTCTGATGATTAAAGATTCTTGCTTTCCGGCTGATCTAATGCTATTACCGTTTGATGAGTTTGACATCATTCTCGATATGGATTGGTTAATTGTGCATGATGCGGTAGTGAACTGCAAGTGAAAGACAATTGACTTAAGATGTTCGAATGACGTGATAATCCGAGTTGAGTCTACAAATTTAAATGGATTACCGACAGTAATATCTTCGATGTTAGCTCAGAAATATGTAAAAAATGGGTGTGAAGCTTATCTTACGTATGTACTGGATAGTAGAGAGTCAGAAAAGAAACTTGAGACAGTGCCAGTGGTTTGTGAGTTTCCAGATGTATTCCCCGAGGAATTACCTGGATTACCACCTATTCGGGAAGTAGAGTTTGGTATTGAACTAATGCCAGGGACTACACCTATTTCGATAGCTTCATATCGTATGGCACCAACCGAACTAAAAGAATTGAAATCTTAGTTGCAAGAGTTGACAGATAGAGGTTTTGCTCGACCGAGTTTTTCTCCCTGGGGTGCACCAGTGCTGTTTGTCAAAAAGAAAGATGGAACCATGAGAATGTGCATTGACTATCGTCAGCTTAATAAGGTAACGGTAAGGAATAAACATCTGTTGCTTCGAATAGTGATCAACTGAAAGGAGCCTTAGTGTTTTCGAAGATAGACTTGAGATCGGGTTATTATCAGTTGCGAGTTAGAGACTCTGACATGCCTAAAACTGCTTTCAGAACGAAATACGGACATTATGAGTTCCTAGTGATGCCGTTTGGGCTCACTAATGCCCCTGCTGTTTTCATGGATTTAATGAATCAGATTTTCAGACAGTATTTGGATCGGTTTGTAGTCGTGTTTATAGATGACAATTTGATCTATTCACGCGATGAAACTGAACATGCCGAGCACTTGAAGTTAGTATTGCAGATTTTTCGAGACAAGCAATTATATGCGAAGTTCAGTAAATGTGAATTCTGGTTGAGAGAAGTCATCTTTTTGGGGCATATTTGTATCCGCATCGGGCATCCGGGTTGATCCGAGTAAAATTTCAGCTATACTCGATTGGAAGCCTCCGAGAAATATTTCAGAAGTTCGAAGCTTTTTGGGACTTGTCGAGTACTACAGACGGTTTGTGAAAGGTTTCTCGATGATAGCAACACCGATGACAAAGCTGCTTCAAAAAGATATCAAGTTTTAGTGGTTGGAAAAGTGCCAGAAAAGTTTTGATCAATTGAAAACTCTTTTGACTGAAGCTCCAGTGTTAGTTCATCTAGAAACCGGTAAAGAATTTGTGATCTATAGTAATGCGTCTCTAAATGGTTTGGGCTGTGTGTTGATGCAAGAGGGTAGAGTTGTAGCGTACGATTCGAGACAATTGAAGCCACATGAGAAAAACTATCTGAATCATGATCTTGAATTAGCTACTATTGTTTTCGTTTTGAAAATTTGGCGCCACTACTTGTTCGGGGAAAAATGTCATGTGTATTCCGATCAAAAAAGTCTAAAATACTTGATGACTCAAAGAGATTTGAATTTGAGACAAAGACGTTGGCTAGAATTATTGAAAGATTACGAGCTTGTCATTGGTTACCATCCGGGAAAGGCTAATGTGGTTGCTGATGCTTTAAGCCGTAAATCACTATTTGTTTTGCGAGCAATGAATGTTCATCTGTCTGTGTCCGCTGATGATGTGTTAGTAGTGGAGTTAAAAGCAAAACCATTATTGATGCAACAAATCCGTGAAGCTCAAAAAGTTTATGATAAATTAGTTGCAAAACGAGCACTATGTGTTTCGAAAGAGAATTCAGAGTTTTTGATTGATAGTAATGATTGTTTGAGGTTCAGAAATCGATTATGTGTTCTGAGAAATTCAGAGCTTATTTCGATGATTTTGAGCGAGGCTCATAGCAGCCGAATGTCAGTTCACCCGGGTAGTACGAAAATGTACAACGATCTGAAACGTCAGTATTGGTGGCCTGGTATGAAACGAGACATTTCTGACATTGTTTCAAAGTGTTTGATATGTCAACAAGTGAAAGCGGAACATCAAGTGCCTTTGGGATTACTTCAACCGATCATGATACCCGAGTGGAAGTGGGATCGAATCACGATGGATTTTGTATCTGGGTTGCCTTTATCTCCGAGCAAGAAAGATGCGTCTGGGTTGTGGTTGATAGATTGACAAAGTAAGCTCATTTTATTCCCGTACATACGGATTATTCATTTGATAAGTTAGCCGAATTGTATGTTTCTCAGATTGTAAGGTTACACGGGGTGCCTACTTCTATTGTGTCAGATAGAGATCCGAGATTCACATCGTGGTTTTGGAAGAAATTGCAAGAAGCATTGGGTACTAAGTTGCATTTTAGCACCGCTGTTCATCCCCAGACTGATGGTCAGTCCGAGCGAATTATTCAGATACTCGAGGATATGTTGAGATGTTGCATCCTTGTGTTTAGTGCCTCGTGGCAACGATATTTGCCTTTGGAAGAATTCGCATATAACAACAGTTTTCAATCGAGCATCAAGATGGCACCTTACGAGGCTTTGTATGGTCGTAAATGTCGTACACCTTCATTTTGGACCGAACTCAGTGAAAATAAGATTTACGGAGTTGATTTGATTAAAGAGGCCGATCAGAAAGTAAAAGTAATCCATGAAAGTTTGAAAGCAGCATCAGATCATCAGAAATTGTATGCAGACCTAAAACGGAAAGATATTGAGTATCAAGTCAGAGACAAAGTGTTTCTTAAAGTTTCACCGTGGAAAAAGGTACTCAGATTTGACCGTAGAGGTAAATTGAGCCCGAAATTTATCGGACCGTATGAGATATCCGAATGGATTGGGCCGGTTGCTTATAGACTACTTTTGCCACCTGAACTTGAAAAGATCCATGATGTTTTTCATGTTTCGATGCTCCGTCGGTACAGATTCGATCCTTCTCATGTGATTAATCCATCAGAAATTGAAATTCAGTCTGATTTGAGTTATGAAGAGGAACTAGTTCGTATTTTGGCTTGGGAAGTAAAAGAACTACGAAATAAGAAAATCTCATTAGTTAAAGTACTGTGGCTCAAACACGGGGTTGAAGAAGTGACTTGGGAGCCAGAGGACTCAATGAAAGAACGTTGTCCTAACCTTTTCACTGGTAAGATTTTTGGGGACGAAAATTTCTTAAGGGGGGAGAGTTGTGACAACCCTAATTTGACCCTAGTCGGAAAGTGGTTTCAGGACGACAAAACCGAGTCACAAAAATAATTAAATGTTATGTTTTGTGTTTATTATATGTGAAAGTGCATGTGTGAAAATTTCATGCTTTGATCTTGTCAATTGTATGTGAAATTATTAAATAGGACTTATGTGAAAATTTTTGAAAATGCTATAGGTTATTTTGTAGTGGCCAAATAATTTTATGGTGTAAAATAGGTGGATTTGCATGTCAAAATTCCCACTTTAATGTATAGTGGCCGGCCATAGTGATGGTGATAAATAAAATATGCATTTTAAATTAGCATTATTAAATTTAATGGCTTTATTATCATAAAATAAAGATAAATAAAATAACAAAAAGAGGAAAAGGACAAAGCTTGTTCATATTTGTTCTTCACAGCCGAAATTAGGAGAGAAAAGAAACTCAAGCAACATTCGGTCATTTACTACATGATTCAAAGGTATGTTCATGTATTTTTTTTCTTGAAATTCTTGTGAAATTAGCATGGTCAAAACATTTCTTGGTTAACCCATGTTTAAATTTTGAAAATTTGTTGTGTTGTGAGCTTTCGGCCATGAAAGAAATTGAAGGGTTTTGGTTGTTGTCTTTAGGTTTTAATGAGAAATTGTGGATGAGTGAAGTTTGAGCTAGTTAAATGTTCATATAGGTGCATTATATGAGAAGGTGAAATTGGCTTGTGTGTATGTGTAGTTGTCGAATGTGAATTTAGATAACATTGAGTAATATTGTGTTTTAAAATGATGAAATAGAGTTTTAAGCTTGATAGAATTTTGTTAAGAATGAATGAAAGAATATGTGTATTCGGCTATGGATGTTTGGATAATAAATTAGTGTGGATGCCTTGATGAGTTATGCTCAAATTATAAGTTGAATATAAAGCTTGTTAAATTGCTTTTAATATTTCTGGATAGGTTACTTAGTTAAGCTTGTTAAATTTGCTCTTAATATTTCTGGAAAGTTACTTAGTTAAGCTTGTTAAATTTTCCCTTATTACTTTCGGATAAGTTACTTAGTTAAAGAAAATTTTAAAGTACTTAGTTAATTGATACTAGGTTAATGATGTGTGTATAAATTAATATAGATTTTGTATATGTTCTAAAGGTTGTAGATGAATTTGGCCTTGGGAGAAATTTTGGTATAATATGCTTGAAGGTTAACAGGTTATTACTTTAATGACCGAATGTGTCAATGGCTAATGCATGGACTAGTTGATCAATATGTGTTAAAAGGGAAACGTAAATAAATACCTATTTGATGAGCTATATATATATATACATTCGGCTATATGGTAAAGATATAATATGAAAATATGATAAGCCTTATGAGTTTTGTGTTTGTGTATGTGAACTAAGCATACAATGATTATTCAGCTATCAGCTAGCAGTTAAATATATATAATATTCGATAATGACATGATAGATTATGAGAATTAAGTATTACTTGTCATATATGTATATGGCCGATTGGCAATTGTAATGGAAGTAAAATGTGATATGCTTTCATGATCAAATGATAGTGTTAGATGAATATGAGTAAGATGTTACGTGTAAACTATCAAATGATAAATGATAGTGATGAAATGAGATAAAAGTGAATAAAATGTAGGATGATATATTCGAATGATGCTGGTACCCAATTTAGTGTGATTGCGTTATATGAAACTTGTTGATTTGAATATCGCACAATACTATTCGGGCCTTTGAGCTAGCAGGCTATAATGCCGGTGAGATACTATTCGGGCCTTTGCGCTAGCAGGCTATAATGCCGGTGAGATACTATTCAGGCTTCGAGCCTAGCATGCGAAATGCTGGTGAGATACTATTCGGGCTTTCGAGCCTAGCAAGCTATATGCCGGTGAAATGATATCGGGCTTCGAGCCTAGTAGGCGAACTGTTGGTGAATGAATTTGGGTTTTTAAACCTAGCAGGCTGAATGCCGGTGATTTGATAAAAGTCTAAAACTAAGATACCTCGTGTTAGAACGACAAATGAATATATTCAATACATTAAGTTGGCCAGGTACGTATTATGTATTTATATGTGAGTATGATTTGAATTGAATCATAAGTGTATAATGTGATACATATGTGAATAAATGTTATATCTATATCTATGATCATGATACATTCGGTCAAGGTGTGAAAGTATGCGAAAATATTTGATTCATTTATGCCATATGAATTCAGATTAAGTGAAATTAGAATGCTAATTGTGCATTATGTGCTTGTGTATATTCGGCCAAATGGTATATATCTAGAAAATGATCTCTTGAGAAATTGAATAAATGATGTATAATTGAGTTTATTTGTTGCATTGCTTAAAACTTACTAAGCTTATGAAATCTTACTCCGTTTGTTACGTTTCTCTATTTTATAGATTGTTGACTCCAATCACCTGCTCGGAAAGGGATCGTCAGCAACTCGTCACACTATCTATTATTTTGGTACTACTATATTTTGGAGCTTGTATGGCATGTATAGAATAGACTTAAGTGAATGATATTTTGAGACATCTTTGTATATAAGCAATGTGAATATGGTAACTTTTGAATGTCGATATAAGTTTGAATTTCTATCTTTGATTGTGTTTGGCTATGCATATAATTTCTAATGTTCTTATATCAATGTGTTTGTATAAATGTGGTATTTTGGGTTGGTAACACTTCATAACCCATTCCGGCGACGGATACGGGTTATAGGGGTGTTATAATGGAGAATCCCAAATTTTCTGCTAGATGAAGGAGAAAATGGCTTATTTTGGCTTGATTTTTCCCATTTTAATTCATTAAAATGACAAATGACCAAAATGCCCTTATGCCCTTTCTTTAAATTTCATCCATGCAAGCCCATTTTTGTCCAAAAATTTAGAATTTGGGAAAATTGCTCTCCAAGAACTTCTAATTCATAATCTAAAGCAATTTCATACAAATTTCTTCTAGAATCCAAGTTTTGCAATTTATTCAATTTAGTCCCTAATTTCCAATTGAACACCTTACTCAAAGAATTTCTTCATAAAACTTTAACACATGCATATACTCATATTCTAGGTCATATGATAAATATTTTGATGTCGGATTTGTGGTCCCGAAACCACTATTCCGACTAGGCCCTATTTCGGGATGTTATATTTCCCCTCTTAGAGACTTTCGCCCTCGAAAGTCTTACCAGAAAATAGATTCGGATATTGACCCCTCATGGTTTGTTCCAGCTCTCATGTAGCCTCTTCTACACCATGTCGATGCCATAAAACTTTTACAAGAGCTATATCTTTATTTCTCAACTGTTTAACTTCACGAGCCAATATCTTAACCGGTTCCTCTCCATAAGTCATGTCCAGTCAAATTTCAATCTCAGTTGGTGAAATCATATAATAGGGGTTTGATCGGTATCTCTTCAACATGGATACATGAAATACGTAATGAATCTTTTCCAGTTTGGGTGGCAACGCCAAACGATAGGCTAACGGTCCAACTCTTTCGGTAATCTCGTACGGTCAGATAAATCATGGACTCAGTTTACCTTTCCGACCAAATCTCAATACTTTTTTCCATGGAGATACTTTCAAGAATACTCTATCTCCAAATTAAAACAAAATTTCCTTTCTTTTCAGATCAGCATAAGACTTTTGCCTATCTAATGCCGCTTTTAAACAATCCCGTATCACTTTAACTTTTTCTTCAGTTTCTTTAATCGGATCAACTCCATGAATCTGATTTTCCTTAAGTTCTGTCCAGTACAATGGAGTTCGGCACTTCCTGCCATACAAGGCCTCACAAGGTGCCATCTTCAAACTTGTTTGGAAACTATTATTGTAGGCAAATTCTACCAATGGCAGGTATTTTTCCCAGCTACCCTGAAATTCAAGGATGCAACAACGCAACATGTCCTCGAGAATCTGAATCATTCGCTTAGACTGACCATCGGTCTGAGGATGAAAAGCTATGCTAAAACTCAACTTTGTAGCTAAGGCTTCTTGTAACTTCTTCCAGAATCTTGAAGTGAACCTCGGGTCTCTATCCGAAATAATCGATCGTGGTACTCCGTGTAATCTTACTATCTCAGAAATGTACAAATCAGCCAATTTATCAAGAGAATAATCCATCTTTACTAAGATAAAATGAGCCGACTTTGTCAATTTGTCCACTATAACCCATATGGCATCTTTCTTTTTCAGAGTCAAAGGTAATCTTGTCACGAAGTCCATGGTAACTCTGCCCCACTTCCATTTGGGGACCATTACAGGATGTAACAAACCTGAAGGCACTTGATGTTCAGCTTTAACTTGCTGACATACCAGGCATTTCGATACAAATTCAGAAACATCTCTTTTCATGCTGTTCCACCAATACATTTTCTTCAAGTCATTGTACATCTCGGTACTTCCCAGGTGAACTGACAAACGACTGCTATGTGCTTCTTGCAAAATCTTCCGAATAAGTTCATTGTCTTTGGGTACACAAACCCTATCTCCGAACATTAAACATTCGTCAGGACTAATTCAAATATCTGACTCAACACCAGACTCACATTGAGCCCTTTTTGCTTACAAGTCATCATCATTAAGCTGAACATCATGAATTTCCTGCAGAAATGTCGGCCTAGCCTCCAGCTCGGCCAAAACTGTACCATCATCAAGCAATGTCAAACGAGCATCCATAGCTCTCAAAGCATATAGGGATTTCCTACTCAATGCATCGACGACCACATTCGCCTTTCCCAGGTGATAGTCAATAATCAAATCATAATCCTTAATTAGTTCTAACCATCTCCGCTGTCTCAAATTTAATTCTTTCTGAGTCATCAAGTATTTCAAACTCTTGTGGTCCGTGAATATATGGCAAGTCTCACCATACAAATAATGCCTCCAAATTTTTAATGCAAAAACAATAACAGCTAGCTCTAGGTCGTGGGTTGGATAATTCTTCTCGTGGGGCTTCAATTGCCGTGAAGCATAGGCTATCACTTTGCCATATTGCATAAGCACACAACTCAATCCATTTAAGGATGCATCACTGTAGACCATAAATTCTTTTCCCGGTTTAGGTAGCACTAAAACAGGAGCTTCGGTTAGCAATGTCTTTAACTTTTCAAAACTTTGCTGACACTTCTCCGTCCATTCAAACTTAACGTCTTTCTGTAGCAACTTCGTCATCGGAGTCGCTATTATGGAAAATCCTTTTACAAACCTGCGATAGTAACCGACTAAGCCCCAAAAGCTTCTAACCTTGGTTACATTCTTAGGCAATTTCCATTCGACAATTGCAGAAATCTTACTTGGATCAACTCGGATGCCTTCACCCGAAACTATATGACCCAAAAATCCAACTTCCTGGAGCCAAAACTCTCTCTTGCTAAACTTAGCATATAGTTGCTTTTCCCGCAAGGTCTACAACATAATTCTCAGGTGCTTCACATGCTCTGTCTCATCTTTAGAGTAGATCAAAATGTCGTCAATAAACACAACGAAAAACTTATCCAAATATGGCCAAAAGATCCTATTCATTAGATCCATAAACATAGCCGGTGCATTCATCAGCCCAAACGGCATGACAAGAAATTCATAATGGCCATACCCCGTTCTAAAAGCTGTCTTGGGTACATCTGAATCTTTAACTCGCAACTGATAATAACCAGACCTCAAGTCTATCTTGGAGAATACGGTGGCTCCTCTCAACTGGTCAAACAAGTCATCGATCCTTGGCAAAGGATACATATTCTTGATAGTCACCTTATTCAGTTGCCGATAATCGATACATAATCTCATCGAACCATCTTTCTTCTTTATGAACAACACGGGGGCACCCCAAGGTGAAAAACTTGGCCTAGAAAATCCTTTATCCATCAATTCTTGCAACTGTGCTTTTAACTCCTTCAGCTCTGTAGGTGTCATTCTGTACGGGGCAATAGAAATGGGAGTCGTCTCTGGCACCAATTCAATACCAAACTATATTTCCCTCTCAGGAGGTAATCCGGGTAATTCCTCCAGAAACGCATCTGGGTACTCAGAAACTATCAGCACAGACTCAATCTTCAATTCAGTTTCCTTAGTGTTCAGTACAAATGCAAGGTAGGCTTCATATCCTTTCCTCATATATCTCCGGGCAACCATTGTCGTGATTACAACTGGTGATGAACCCAATTCTCTTAATTCTACTCGTAGAATCTTACCATCTGGGTATTTTAACTTAATATACTTACTACCACAATTCACTGTTACATCGTGAAGGGCTAACCAATCCATACCAAGTATTACATAAAATTCATCAAATGGTAGCAACATAAGATTAGCCGGGAAACAACGACCTTGAATCGTCAATGGACAATTCTTATAGACTTTATCAACTAGAACTGATCTACCTAGTGGGTTCGACACTCTAATAATATCTTCTGTATGTTCAACAGGTATGTTCATACTAGATGCCAATCTCATGCAGATATATGAATGCGTCGACCCTGGGTCAATTAAAGCAACAACACTTATATTAAAAAAAGAGAAAGTACCTGTAATAAAATCAAGAACAGCGGCTTCCTCTCGAGTATGTATAGCATACGTTCTTGCTGGGGCTCGAACCTCTGATTTTAGAGTGTTTTTAGTCACGACTCGACTACCACTAGCACTCCCAGGGTATCTCGGAGGTCTACCTCGTAGAATAGGAGCACTCGACTTCGGAGCTATTTCCACTTCTTTTTCGACTCATTTCGGGCAGTCTCTGAGAAAGTGATCAAGAGAACCACATCTGAAAAATGCGCCGCTCTTCATTCGGCACTCTCCAAAGTGAAATTTGTTACAGCTCTTACACTTCAGTTTTTGATCATCTACACTCCCCACACTAGTCACCATCGGGGAGGAAGATTTTTGACTCGTCGTTTAGAGCTTCTCGATCTACCCGAATATCCCACTGACGAAGTAGAGCGTTCATGTAGGATCCTGGCTTTCTTCGTGGAGAACGAGAGTGTTTTACCGCTAGATCTCTTGCTCGCAACTCGAGCCTCTCTCTTAGCTTGTTTTCTTTCATTATTAAGTTTCTCGGCCTTCTTGGCTAGATCGACCAATGTGGAAACTCCCGTATTTCCAAGATCCCAATCAACAACTTGATGTCCTCATTACTTGATGTCCTCATTCAGACCTTCCTCCAAGCCTTTACACATTTCTGATTCTGTTTAGACCCATTCAGTTGCGTACTGACTTAGTCATACGAAATCTTTCTCGTATTCCGCTATAGTCTTGTTCCCTTGTTTGAGTTCCAGGAACTCCTTTTGCTTCGAGTCCAAAAACCATTGGCTAATATATTTCTTCTTAAACTCTGCTTGGAAGAAATCCCAAGTAATATTTTCTTTCGGCACTACTGAGGATACAGTCTTCCACCAATTGTATGCAGTGTCCTTCAAAAAGGACACAACACACTTCAAACATTCCTCGGGTGTGCATGACAAATCATCTAGCACCCGTGTAGTATTTTCGAACCAGAACTCGGCTCTTTTAGCGTCATCATCAACTTTCACTCTGAATTCCTCAGCCCCATACTTTCTAAGCTTATCTACAGGGGCTTTACCGATTCTCATTGGTGCCATACCTCGTTGCACATCCTCATCAGGTTGGTTAGGGGGGGAGGTCTTGGTATATTGTGGCGATTTCTCAGAAAATCCCCAAACCATTCATCCATTATATCAAAGAAGGCAGCTCGAGCCTTTTCTCAGCCTTCTGACATCAGTCTTCTACTACAACTAGATACAGCTTCATGTATGGAAGCTGGAGCATGGCTCTCGACTCCTTCAGGCTCATCATATGCATGATTGGAAGACATTCACTATATACAAAATAGTTTAAACAATTAGGAGACGTCATCACACTATCAACATTCGAATAATGGCATGTATAGTGAACTTTAACATTCTCTACGATAGTCCTAGAACTGACTAAACTGTAGCTCTGATATCAATAAATGTAACACCCTCACCCGTACCCGACGCCGGGATAGGGTTCGAGGCATTACCAAGACTTTTCATTTTGAAACGTACCAAATTGGGTCACCAAGTTTTACTCAAATTTTAAGCTTTTCATCTATGAACACTCGTCCCTTATATAGGCCTTCGAGGCCTATAACATACTTAGAAGTAGTGTGGGATGAATTCGGGTACGTTCGATAAACCTTGGGCTCCTTAGAAAACTTTTTCTTAACATGAAGTGTCACACGCCCGTGTAGGTGGGCCGTGTTAAATCACACGCCCGTGTGACTTGGGGCAGGCCCATGCCCTTCAGCCGTAGCCGACACTGACTTATCAACACGACCATGGCACACGCTTGTGCTGCCTGCCTGTGGACAACACTGTCTTTTTAACACTGCCATGGGGCACGCCAGTATGGCATACCCGTGTACAACTTTGAGCTAAAATTTTAAGTGCAGGGAACACACGACCATAGCACACGCCCATGGGAGGGAACCGTGTGTTACATACGGCCTAAACCCACGCCTGTGTGTCTAACCATGTGGACTCTAATAGGCTATTTTCCAAGCTTTTAGTCACCCCTTTCTACTACTTGTGCTTATTGGTTACCAAGTTTCAAAGAAAACATAATTTTACACTTGTAAATAATCTTAATGAAAATAGTTGTATAGAAACCTCATATCATTGGTTTCATACATAAATGGTTATTTCCCCTTTAGTGTTATGGGTTCCCATGTTACTTTAATTCGTCCGAAATTGGCTCGTTCATGTGGCTCATTGCCAACTGGTAACGACCTATCACTTGTAATTAAAACCATGCATAAAATCATAGGTAATAGCCTACTTAAATTGAGCCAATTTTCACCGCCATATACAAAGAGATAAACATATTTTTACATGCCTTTACTTCGCAAATCAAATGACACATATAACAAAATACTCAAAAATACTATACATGCCATTGAACAAAACAAACAAAGTCTTTATACCAAAGCTTGTCTAGTTGATAGTGTGTTGACTCTCCAATCGTCATCCAATCCTTTCGAGTCCTCGAGCTCTGAAAGACAGGGAAAAAGAGAGGGGTAAGCATTTACATGCTTAGTAAGCTCGAATAACCGGAAAGTAAACTTACCGAGTAATTAGAATACATCCATATTTAAATCATGAAATCATCAATTATGAAATGATTCCCTATCACATGCACTCAATCAATGAGTTAGTGACATAACAAAGCATCATGTAATTTATGTAGATGAGCTCATCATTCATCATCTTATTGACATACATCATATTAATCCCGTTGAGTTTCTAGGAAATCTCGATGGAATAACCATTATCCGTCAATTCTTACGAATGATCATTTCACATATATGCACTCCCGCGAACCTCACATCTCATAGCAGGATTACTAGTTTAGGCTAAATCCCTTATGTCATGAACTCATAAGGTGATGTCGGGATTACCTGTCTAGGCTAAATCCCTTATAACGACAAACACCCTTAATGAGCTCAGATCTGAATTACCAGTCCAGGCTAAATTCAGACCCTAATCGGATTACCCGTCTAGGCTAGATCCTTTCATACTTGAGATCACAGATTACCGTCTAGGCTAAATCCTTACTACAACACATGCAGGATCTCTTTACACATATCAATGAGGGTTTATCCATCAAATTCCCTTTATCAATCTCATCCGATACATTTTTCACATGTTGCCATCAAATATGCATTTCTATGATATTCATGCCAACAATAAATACAATCATCATACATTCATAAATCATACAATTAAACACATTAGGGGTTTACTTTAAATTATCCGAACTTACCTGGTATTCTTTTCAAAGTTATGTTTCGGTTATTCCGAAACCTTTCGTTTACCACGATCGACCTCCGAAATTTGTTTCTCGGGGTCTATATCAACAAAATTAACTCATTAATACACTACATTATACATTTCAAGTTTAAAATCTACCACCAGTCTAAATGACCGTTTTCCCCTAACCTTTCACATTTTTACGATTTAGTCCCTAGGCTCGTATAATGAAACACATGCACTTTCTATCTTACCCAAGCCTAGCCAAACACTTCTCGTTCTTATGGTAGCCCAAATTTTCCATTATTTTCTCATTTCTACCACACATTTACATCTTTTGCAAAATAGTCCCTATAAGGGTTTTTCATGAAAATCAACTAGGAAAAGATGTTTAATACACATTCATCTTTCATATTCCTCCATAATCCATCAAAATACAAGCAACTCATGCATGGGTAAATTTTTAAACATGAACCCTAGCATGAAATATGGGTAGAAATGGAGAGAGCAAGCTACCGGGATTTCAAAAATACAAAGAGCATGAAAAACGGGGCTTGGGCGCACTTACTATTGAGCTTGGAAAGCTTGAAATCGTAGCTATGGAGATCCCCAAATTTTTGGCTGAATGAAGGAGAAAATGGCTGATTTTGGCTTGATTTTTCCCATTTTAATTCATTAAAATGACAAATGACCAAAATGCCCTAATACCCTTTCTTTAAAATTTCATCCATGCAAGGCCATTTTTGTCCAAAAATTTAAAATTTGGGAAAATTGCTATTCAAGACCTTCTAATTCATAATATAAAGCAATTTCATACAAATTACTTCTAGAATCCAAGTTTTTCAATTTATTCAATTTAGTCCCTAATTTCCAATTGAACACCTTACTCAAAGAATTTTTTCATGAAACTTTAACACATGCATATACTCATATTCTAGGCCTCATAATAATCATAAGATAAATATTTTGATGTCAGATTTGTGGTCCCCAAACCACTATTCCAACTAGGCCCTATTTCGGGATGTTACAAAGCCATAGCAAATAAACACTTTTAACATATAGAATGCAACTTTTGCATTTTACGCGATTTAGTCCTTTTTCTTAAATTGAGCTATTAAACGATAAAATTATCTCACAAAATTTTCACACATATATATTCACATGCTGTAAACACAAAAAATAATATTAAAATAATTTTACGACCTCAGATTTGTGGTTTCATAACCACTATTCTGATTTAGCTAAAATGGGTTGTTATAACACGGGCGTGTGTCTTAGCCGTGTGTGACACATGGCCTAGCACATGGGCGTGTGATCTGGCCTTGTGTCCTCTGTATCTTTAAAATGTCAAAACATAATACTCAGAATTGATCACACGTCCTGGCACACGGGCATATGGCTAGGCCATGTGACCCCTACACCTACACACGGTCTAGCACATGGGTGTGTGACCTGATCGTGTGACCCAAGTTAAAGAGTTACACGGCCTGAGACACGGACATGTCCCTGGCCGTATGAACCACACGGTCTGACCGCACAGGCATGTGACCTCTGTACCTAGGAAAAATTTTGAGATTTTGCAAAAAAAAATTTCTAAGTACTCGGTTTAGTCCTGATCTGATTCTAATGCATGATTTGGGCCTCGACGGCTCATGTAAGGGACTATATGATTAAATTTGATTGAAATATGATATAAATGCTAAACGTTTATGAAATGTCTGTTACTTGACTCATAAACTCTGGTAATACTCTAGAACCCTATTCCGGTGATGGATTCGGGTTAGGCGTGTTCATGTGGTATGAATATGAGCTCTAAATATGGTTTGAAATATATTAAAAGCTGCAACTATCTATGACATAGATGAATGCATAAATATATTTAAGACTTGAAATGTAATATATTAGGTAGTTAATTTGTAAGTGATAATGCATTAATATATTGTTGATTAAGGGTGATGAAGTGCATGAATTGGTGTTTAAGGGATGCTTATATTGAATGATCTTAGTGTCAAACAAAATCTGATTTGAAAACAGTTTTCTTACATAGCGGAGAATAAAAAATTTGAAATCTAACCCGAATTGTGATATTTATAGCAACAAACCCTAGACTGAAATCGTACTTGTGTTTTTTTATAGACAGATCATTGTCATGCCCGACTTTTAACCAAATGATCTTCTCCAATATTCTCGTGCCACAAAATACCTCGAGTGTGGGCTCGATCAAATTGAATCAAACACAAAAACTAGAAATAACTTTCTTTTCTTTTGGGATGAAAAGAAAATTTCTCTTCTCAAATAGAAACCGACAGAATCATTATTTCAGAAAATATATTTAATTCTAAGAGAATAAAAGTCTCTCTTTTCAGGAAAAATAACAATATCTTGAATTTCATCAGGGGTAAAATTGTTATAATTTTATCGAGTGTAAAATTAGGATGAGAAAATTATTTAATATAAAATATTGAAGTTTATTTTGGGAAATAGAAAAACAGAATCAGGTTGGATCAAATTATAAAGTATTGGGTCTAAAAATTCAAGAAGTACTCGTAATTGGACTCGATGCGAGAGTGGCCCAAAATCCTCTCATGGAATATGAAGGGGCAACAACTCTAGTAGTAATACTAAAGGATGCCATCCACCCTACTCTTACTTTAAGTAGGAAATTGTTTTTCTAGTTGAAATAAACTTCTATGATTCAACAAGAGTTCTACTTTCTCTTTCTATAAATAGATGACATCGGTAGAGCTATTAACGCACAACTTTAAGAACTCTACAGAAAAATAGCAAAACTTTATTCTCAACTATTAGATATAATTTTCTAGAATAACAATTCTACCAGTTTCTATTAAAGAAGAGAAAATTTTCTTTTTCACCCCAAAAGGAAAATAATTTTTTTTTGGTTCTATGTTTTGATTCAATTGGTTCGAGCTCACACTCAAAGTAGTTCATAGTATAAGAATAGCAGAGAAGATCGTTTGGTTGAAACCCGAAAAATCAAGGATCTACTTATTAAAAAACACAGGTACGATTTCTGTCTAAGGTTTATGTAATAAATATCACAAACCGAGTCAGTTTTCAAAAATTTAATTTTTTGCTATGTAAGACATCGTTTTCAAACTGGATTTTTTCCAACACTTAGGACTTCTACATGCCATCTTCATATTCTTTCATCTATCTTCTTTATTTTCTTATTTTTTTCATTTTTTTCTTGCTTAATTATTCAAATATTTGATTTATTTAACTTTTTTCTATTTTAATTGTTTCCTTTAATTCTTTTAGATCTAACTTGGGTTTGTGTGTGTTTCAATTTGAATCAAACTCTGAGTTCTCCTTCATTCATCTAGAACCCTAAGTTAAATCCGTGACTTGAAAAAACTTACAGTCTTGTTCCACACACATTTTATCAATAATGAATTGTGTAGATAGGAGATGATTAAAGAGATTTTAAAAAGTAAAAACAACAATGAAAGCAAACAAATCTGTAATAGCCCGTTTTTAGTGAAATTGGAACAGTAGTTTCGAGACCACAAATTCGAGTCTATAAAAAATTATTTAAAAATTATTTTATGGTCTACCATATGATAGGAATATCGTATAAAAATTTTGTTAAAAAAATTTTACCGATTACATGTTTAATTGATAAAAGGACCAAATTGCATGAAATGTAAAAGTTGAGTTCTGGTATCTATAAGTATCAAATAGCTATGGAATTCAAAATTGGAGGTCCTTATATGGTAAATAGACCATTAAGAGGAGTTAGTAGATAAGTATGATAATTCATTCATGGAAATTTAAGAAAAGAAAAGGGCAAAATTTGAAAGTAAATAACTAAAAGATGATAAATAAAATAAATATCTAATATCATCATTTTATATCATCTTTCCCAAAATTAAATACATGGAAACCCTAGCTAAGAGAAGAGAACTAAAGAAAGCTTACATGACTTAATTGGGTAAGTAATCTTGTCCCGTTTTTAGTAATTTTTATATTTCTGAGATCGTAATAGCTTAATTTAGCTATCTTGGGGATTAATTTGCAAAGTAATCAAAGTACTAGGGTTTTTCAATAGATGAGTATGTATGAATTAAGAAATTTATGGTAGAAAATGAAAGGTTATTGATAGATAAACAATTTTTGTAAAGCGAATTTTGATGAAATTCTGATTTAGGGACTAAATTGTAAAGATGTAAAATTCATAAAAACATCATGAATTTTATGAATTACATGGGCTGCAAATGCTATATGTAAAAATCGACTAGGCTTGGAATAAGGATTAAATTGCATGAATTTCATTTTCCGAGCCTAGGGATGAAATCGAAATTAATTAAAAGTATAGGGGAAAAATGGTAATTTTTGCCTAAGATATGAATTGGATTGTATTGAATATGAATTGTATTAAATTGAGTTAAATTTACTCGTATAGATCTGGATAGACCAAATACGGAATTGGATTAAGGAAAAGAACAAAAGTATCGGATTAGTATATTATAATTCACGAACACTTATCAAGGTAAGTTCATGTAACTAAAATTGTGTATATTTGTATGTTTGAATTGAATGTTGTATTTACATGAATTTTGTAATTGTCGTGTACATGAAATTGATTACATTTATGATAATGCCCAACAAATATTAAGTCTCGTTGGAATAAATGAAATTCAATTGGATACAGGATTCCCGAATTGGTTGTGGTCTTACATATGTTGCAGACACACCACATCTCGGAAGAGTGTCCCACTATTAGCTCTCATGAGCATCTCGATATTTGGCCTTCTCAAGCTTCCTATTGTATAGTTCTTGTGAGCTTCTTATTAATTGCTCTTTAGAGCATCCCGATCAGTTGTGATCCTGCATGTGTTGTGGACACACAGCAGCTCTTATGAGCGTCCTGTTATATGGCTCTTCGTGAGCTTTCCGATTAAAGGCTCTTTGTGAGCTTCCTGATTTATGGCTCTCTGAATTTTCTCAATATGGCTCGCTTGAACTTCTCGATATATGGCTATCCGGAGCTTCCCGATTAATGGCTCTTCAGAGCTATCCATTATTGGCTTACATGAGCTTCCTGTTATACAGCCTGAATAATCTTCTCGTTACATGGCTCACATGAGCTTCCCGTTATAAGGCTCAAGAAAGGGTTTCCTAATTATGTGCTCTAATGAGCACTCCTAAATATGAATTGACAGATTACAGTTTGTACACTTCAAGTGTACTACCTAAGTACCCATCGATATTTCTAATAAATTCAATGGGCAAAGTTCCGACATGGGATAATCTGAATTTAAGATAAATTATTATGGAAATGTATATGTTATATGAATATATGATGTGGAAAACATATGTACATGAAAATTGTTACATGATGAGCTCATCTTTGTTTCTTGATATTCACATGAATGACATGACTAACATGTTTCTTGAGATTATATGTGTTTAGGCAAATTGCCAAATTTCTTTGGATGAATTTTGCATGCTTACTTTAAATGTAAATGAATGGTAAGTTAATTTCCTGTTATACAAACTTACTAAGCATAATATGCTACCTTATATTATTTTTCCTGTTTTATAGTAATTCAAAAGCTCGAAGTGGTTGGAAGTTGGTCGAAGCATCATCACACTATCCTTCAACTTATTTGGATATATGTAACAAACTAAATTTTGGTGTAATGGCATGTATAGGTTCAATTTGGTCATTAATGGCTAATATGTGTTTTGGTTATAAATAGCCATTGGAAGGGCTTAAGTTGGACATGCTTTTTTATGTATAAATATGTGTGGTTTCTTCATGTTTGTTGTGTTTGATGTAGTTGAGTGATGGATAAGTTATAGGCATATTGATGTATGAGATGAGATAGTATAGTTGGTAAAAGTAAGCAAATAGATGTTTTGATTAATGTAGTAAATTTGAATGTTGAGAAATGAGGTATATGACATGTTTATGACTTGGTATTGGTTCAGTTTAAATGTCATGGATTGGTTTTTGAATATGTTAAAATGTTAATATAGGTAGAAGACTAAATATGTAACACCCCGAACCCGAGACCGTTACCGGAGTCGGACACGAGGGGTTCACAGACTAAATTCACTTATTTTCATAATCCATTTAAAAATTTCCAGACAAGCTGGTTACTGCATCACTGTCGCCCTAAAAATCATATCTTGAGTTTCAAAACTCGAAAACTAGTTTCGTAAATTTTTCCTGAAACTAGACTCACATATCCATCTAAATATTTTTTTCTAGAATTTTTGGTCGAGCCAATTAGTACAGTTTATTAGTTAAAGTCTCCCCTGTTTCAGGGTTCGACTACTCTGACCTTCACGCACTACGACTTGGATATATCCCTGTACAGGGCTTCAATACTGATGCCGTTTGTTTATATAGAAAATAGACTCGAAAAGGAATCTATACATGTATGGCATGACTTCTAATTATCTCTGGTTAATTTATAATGAATTTCCAAAGTCGGAACAGGGAATCCAGAAACCGTTCTGGCCCTGTCTCACGAAAACTTAAATATCTCTTAACGTACTATTCATATGATTGTTTCGTTACTTTCCTATGAAAATAGATTTATCAAGGTTAGATTACATAATTTACTCACTATTTATATCCATTCCTACTATTTTTAGTGATTTTTCACATTCACGTCACTGCTGTTATCAGCATCTATTTTTAAGGTAGACTTTACCTATTACATAGTTTCCATGATTCAACTAGCCCTTTTTCTTATATAGCACAAAATATGATTATGATTAACCATTCCAATGGCTAATCGTTTCTAAACATTTCCACACCTCTTAATGAACAACATACAAAACTATTATAATACTACGCTCAAAGTGTATATAAGCCATTTTCGCATGGCTATCCAAATTTATACAAAACCAAAGGGTACATGACCCACAACAAAAAGGGTAGTCCTATACATGCCATTTCATGGTTCAACCAAAAGTGTACCAAAAGGGGCTTTGATAGTGTGGGAGACTTCGACTTCAATAATCCCGAGTCCGATAGCTGACGAACCAAAATCTATAAAACAGAGATTCAAAGAACGGAGTAAGCATTTAATGCTTAGTAAGTTTGAGCCATAATATTTGACATAACTAAAATGTAGCATTCATATGGCTAAACAGATAATTTCATATGCACAAATTCTCAATATCATACTTACTTCACATTACCAACCCTTATATTCATACACAAAAGATCAACTTAGCCAAAGGCCGGTAGCTCATTTATCGACTGAGCGAATACTAATTGTAAGGGATCAACTAAATCAATGCATATACGAGACATACCTCATTGCTGGGATTTTACGAGCATATTAATTGAAACTATTACAGCAAGGTTGCTCATTCCCAAGCCAAGTACCTTCGGGATTTAACCGGATATAGCTACTTGCTCAATGCCTTCGGGACATAGCCTGGATATAGTAACTCGCACCAATGCCTTCGGGACATAGCCTGGATATAGTAATTCGCACCAATGCCTTCGGGACTTAGCCCGGATATAGTAGCTCGCACAAATGCCTTCGAGACTTAGCCCGGATGTAATAACTCGCACAAATGCCTTCGGGACTTAGCCCGGATGTAATAACTCGCACAAATGCCTTCGGAACTTAGCCCGGATATAGTAACTCGCACAAATGCCTTCGGGACTTAGCCCGGAACCAGTACTAGCGCAAATGCCTTCGGCACTTAGCCCAGTTATCATCCGAATATTCATGCACATATTAATAAATCATGACACATTTATATCTCATTTTCATAATTAGAGTTCAAACACAAGTCACGTATTAAGCACTCCCATTTCCGGCTCACTAGCCACATACAAACAGCATGGTTTAGTTTGCTTTATGACACGATCTCTATGCACATACGGCTACCCGTCATACGTATAGACTAATTAGCTCATCATATAATTCAAGTAGAATCATCATATCACCGTATATTTGTTATGCTCATACATCATGACTTAATCAAATCATAAACTAAGTCTCATTGCTCGAAAACTTACCTCGGATGTTGTCGAACGATTTCGATGGCTATTCGACCACTTTTTCCTTCCCTTTATCGGATTTAGTTCCCCTTTGCTCTTGAGCTTAATTTAACAAATAAATTGATTTAATCATTTGCGCATCAAAAGAGGAACTCAAGGTACTTAGCCCATATATATATACATTAGACATTAAAGTCACATACATATGAAATCATGAATCAACTCAACATATTAGCCCACACTCTCTTTTAGCCGATTGTCTAAGCCAAGATAAAAGCATCAACATGCTTGCCTCTAACCGAATACATGCAACACCAATCTTCTTCCTATGGCCGAATATGCATGTCTATGTTGAGGCCGATTATATGCTTAATACTTCCTACAAGTATGGTTACTTGTATTGATTATATATCATTTTGTTTCAAGTTCAAAACTCGGCTAATACGCATATATACACTAGTAATCAAATACTAACATTTTGCACTTCACCTTACTACCATTTCACATCTACTTTCTACCATGGCCGAATGCATCAAGACACCATACCATTCAATTTTGGTCATGGGTTACACAAGGAACTTAATGTCTAACTCAAAAATGCCAAAAAGAAAATCCAAGAGTCATCAATCACCGTCACATGTATCATTACAAAGCTTCACACTTAGCATGCAAATGACATCAACACAAAACCACCTTAGCCGAAACTTGACTCATCTTCATGCCTCATCACCACAACATCAAACATCAACCAAGAAGACAACACCCATGGCCGAATATCATCTCCATCTCATAGCAAAGATTCAAAACATGGGCTAGGTAGAACTCAAACTAACAACTAAAAACATGCATGAATCTCATGGACAACATCAAACATACCTTAGTCTAGCAACCCACCATAGCCGATTTTCTCAAAGCTCTTCCCCCTTCTTCTCTTTCTCCCATTTGGCCAAGAACAACATGAGAACTTCTTTCTTTTTTTTTTCAATTCACGGCAATGGGGGGCAACCGTACACATTTTTTTTGTCATCATTTACCTTCCCATTATTATTTTATTGCCCATACTCCTTATTTTATTTTTTTCTAACATAAACCATTATCACAACATGTTTTATGACATGTTTTGCCCATGACCCTTTGTCATGGCCGGCCACTAGTAATTAAATGGGGGAAATTGACATGCAAGTCCACCCCTTTGACTACATGCACTAATAGATCCTCATAGATTAACCTATCACATTTCAAAAGTGTCACACATAAGTCTTATTGACTAATTTCACATGCAATTTACTAAATCGAAGCTTAAAACTTTCACACATTCATAATCACATATTTTAGACAATAAATATCATATTCAAGTAATTTGGTGACTCGGTTTAGCGGTCCCGAAACCGCTTTCCAACTTGGGTCACTTTAGGGCTGTCACAACTCTCCCCCACTTAAGAAATTTTCGTCCCCGAAAATCTTACCGGTAAATAGGTTTGGGTATCACTCTTTCATAGAGTTCTCGGGTTCCTAAGTAGCTTCTTCTATCCCGTGTTTGAGCCATAACACTTTTACTAAAGGAACCTTTTTGTTTCGTAACTCTTTCACTTCACGAGCTAGGATACGAACCGGCTCTTCTTCATAACTCATGTCGGATTGAATTTCAACCTCTGATGGATTAATTACGTGTGACGGATCAGATCTATAACGTCGAAGCATCGAAACATGAAAGACGTCGTGAATCTTTTCAAGTTCAGGGGGCAAAATCAATCTATACGCAACTGGACCAACTCGTTCGGAGATTTCGTACGGCCCAATGAATCTCGGACTCAATTTGCCTTTACGGCCAAATCTGAGTATCTTCTTCCAAGGTGAAACCTTAAGAAACGCTTTGTCTCCCACCTGATACTCAATATTTCTTCGTTTTAAATCCGCATACGACTTCTGACGATCTGATGCTGCCTTCAGACTTTCACGAATTATTTTTACTTTCTGTTCAGCATCTTTAATCAAATCCACTCCGAAAAGTTTGCTTTCACCGAGCTCGGTCCAAAACAATGGCGTACGGAATTTACGCCCGTACAAAGCCTCGTAAGGTGCCATCTTAATACTTGATTGAAAACTATTGTTGTAAGCGAATTCAATCAAAGGTAAGTACCGTTCCCATGAACCACTAAACTCAAGGATGCAACATCTCAGCATATCCTCGAGTATTTGAATTATCCGCTCGGATTGACTATCGGTTTGGGGATGGAAAGTAGTGCTAAAATGAAACTTGGTACCCAAAGCTTCTTGCAATTTCTTCCAAAATCGTGAGTTGAATCTCGGATCTCTATCCGACACGATAGAAATAGGTACCCCGTGTAATCTCACAATCTGAGAAACATACAATCCAGCTAGTTTATCCAATGAAAAATCTGTGCGTACGAGGATAAAGTGAGCCGACTTAGTCAGTCTATCAACAACAACCCAAATTGCATCTTTCTTACTTGTCGACAATGGCAACCCAGACACAAAATCCATCGTGACTCGATCCCATTTCCATTCAGGTATCATGATCGGCTGAAGTAAACCCGTAGGCGCTTGATGTTCCGCCTTTACTTGCTGACATATTAAACACTTCGAAACAAAATCGGAAATGTCTCGTTTCATACCATGCCACCAAAACTGACGTTTCAGATTGTTGTACATTTTCGTACTCCCCGGGTGAATTGACATTTGGCTACAATGAGCTTCGTTCAGAATCATCGAAATGAGTTTTGAATTTCTTGGAACACACAAATGACTTCGGAACCTCAAACAATCGTCGTCATCAATTTGAAACTCTGATTCCATATTCAGAACACATTCAGCCCGTTTGGCAACCAATTCATCATCGACTTTCTGAGCTTCACGAATTTGATGAATCAACAATGGTTTGGCCTTTAATTCCGCCACTATCACATTGTCGGATAGAATAGACAAGTGTACATTCATCGCTCGCAAGGTAAATAGTGATTTACGACTTAAGGCATCCGCAACCACATTAGCCTTTCCAGGGTGATAGTCAATGACAAGCTCATAATCTTTCAACAACTTGAGCCAACGTCTTTGTCGCAGATTTAAGTCTCTTTGAGTCATCAAATATTTGAGACTTTTGTGATCCGAAAATACATGGCACTTCTCACAAAATAAGTAGTGTCGCCATATTTTCAAAGCGAATACGATGGCAGCTAGTTCGAGATCATGGGTCGGATAATTTTTCTCACGTGGCTTTAATTGTCTCGACGCATAAGCCACAACTCGACCTTCTTGCATCAATACGCAACCCAACCCAAGTAGGGAGGCATCACTATAAATGACAAACTCTTTGCCTGATTCGGGTTGCACTAGAATTGGAGCTTCAGTCAGATAAGTTTTCAGTTGATCGAAACTTTTCTGACATTTTTCCGTCCATTTGAACTTAACATCTTTTTGAAGTAGCTTCGTCATTGGTGTGGCTATCATCGAGAAACCTTTTACAAACCGTCGGTAGTAACCGACAAGTCCCAAAAAGCTCCGAACCTCAGTAATATTTCTCGGAGGCTTCCAGTTAAGTATGGCTGAAATTTTGCTCGGGTCAACTCGAATACCCGATGCGGATACCACATGACCCAAGAAGCTAACCTCTCTTAAACAGAACTCACAGTTACTGAACTTAGCATATAACTGCTTATCCCGTAAAATTTGCAACACTAATCTCAGGTGCTCAGCATGTTCAGTCTCATCTCTTGAATAGACCAAGATGTCATCAATAAACACAACTACGAATTGGTCCAAATACTGTCTGAAGATCCAATTGATCAAATCCATAAATACCGCAGGGGCATTAGTGAGCCCAAACGGCATCACTAAGAACTCGTAGTGGCCGTATCTCGTTCTGAAAGCAGTTTTGGGTATATCTGAATCTCGAATTCGCAACTGATAATAACCCGATCTCAAATCTATCTTTGAAAACACCGAGGCTCCCTTTAGTTGATCAAACAAATCGTCAATACGCGATAACGGATATTTATTCTTTATCGTCACTTTATTCAGCTGACGATAGTCGATGCACAACCTCATGGTTCCGTCCTTCTTTTTCACAAACAATACTGGTGCACCCCAAGGTGAGAAACTTGGTCGAGCAAAACCTCTATCCGTCAATTCTTGCAACTGAGCTTTCAACTCTTTTAACTCGGTTGGTGCCATACGATACGGAGCTATCGAAATCGGTGTAGTTCCAGGTACAAGCTCAATACCAAACTCTACCTCCCGAACAGGTGGTAAACCCGGTAATTCCTCGGGAAAAACATCTGGGTATTCACAAACCACCGGCACAGATTCGGGTTTCTTTTCTAACTCTTTGTCATCAAGTACATACGCAAGGTATGCTTCGCACCCCTTTCTTACATATTTCTGGGCCAACATTGATGATATTACAGCTGGCAACCCCTTTAAGTCCGTAGACTCAACTCAGATTATCTCGTTATTTGCGCACCTCAAATCAATAGTCTTGCTTTTGCAATTCACAACCGCATCATGCACGGTCAACCAATCTAAACCGAGGATAACATCAAATTCATCAAACGGCAAAAGCATCAAGTCCGCCGGAAAATAGGAACCTCGAATTACTAGGGTACATTTCTTACACACTTTGTCGACAAGCACGTAACGACCCAAGGGATTTGACACCCGAATTACGAACTCAGTAGACTCAATAGGTAAAGTCTTACTGGATGCTAAGGTTTCACATATATAAGAATGAGTAGAACCAGGGTCAATCAAAGCAATCACATTAGTATCAAAGAGAGTAAAAGTACCGGTAATAACATCTGGCGAGGAAGCATCCTCGCGTGCGCGTATAGCGTAAGCTCTAGCAGGAGCACGAGCCTCAGATCTGGTTGTAGCATCTCTAGATCCTCTCTGACCACCACTAGCATTGCTCATATTTCTAGATGGTCTACCTCGAGCAGTGGTAGCACCCGGTTTCCCACTCTGATTTACATTCTGTTCAGACAACCTCGGGCAATCTTTAATAAAGTGGTCAACCGATCCGCACTTGTAACAGGAGCGGTCATGGAATCTACAACTCCCCGAGTGCCATTTACCACAATACTGACACTCCGTTCTGTCTCGATGATCATTTCCAACACTGGCGACCGAAGTGACTCGTGCACTCACAGGGGGTCGATCGCGATCTCGTCTAGATAAGCCCGAAGTGTCTCTAGATCGGCCTAAGCCATCTCTAAATTTCTTCGATGACTATGGGAAGGGCTTCCCTGAAGACCTCTTACGAAACTCCTTTGCTTCCACCTCAGCTTTTCTTTTCTCCATACTGAGCTCCTCAGCTTTGCAAGCCCGCTCGACAAGTGCCACAAATTCTCAGATTTCAAAAATGCCAACATACAACTTTATATCATCATTCAGCCCATCCTCGAAACGTTTACACATCACGGCTTCTGAAGAAATGCATTCCCGCGCGTACCGGCTAAGCCTTACAAATTTTCGTTCATAGTCGATAACCGACATGGAAGCTTGTTTGAGTTCAAGAAATTCCTTTCGTTTTTGGTCAATGAATCTCTGACTGATATACTTCTTTCGAAACTCGGTTTGGAAGAACTCCCAAGTTACTTACTCTCTGGGCACAACAGAAGTCAACGTATTCCACCAATAGTAGGCAGAATCACGTAGCAAGGAGATAGTACACTTTAGGCACTCATCGGTGTGCAAGATAGCTCATCGAGTACCCGGATAGTGTTGTCCAACCAAAATTTAGCTTGCTTGACATCATCGCTATCTGTAGCCTTAAATTCAGTAGCCCCGTGTTTTCAGATTCTGTCAACTGGGGGCTTATTTGACCTTATTTGGTCAGTTGTTGGAGGTATTGTAGGTGCGAGGGTTATGTTTGTCGGGAATGGAGGTTGTGGAACAGCCGTATTAGTTCGAATGTATTGGTTGAACCAATCATTCATCACGCTATAAAAAGCTTGCCTAGCCTCATCATTCGGATTGCTAGCAATAGGTTGAGAGTCCACCGGCGCTGTCCCTTGCGCGAGAGCAGGCACTACACTCTCAAGATCATCAGCTACCGCTCAGTCGGGATCGGGATCCATTACTATAAATAAACACATTTGCAAATGTCAGAAATCACCACACTATCAAATAATCACAAAATGGCATGTATAGCTAGACCTACAACGTATTATGGTAGTCCTAGAATCGACTAACCGTAGCCCTGATACCAATAAAATTGTAACACCCCATACCCGAGACCGTTACCGGAGTCGGACACGAGGGGTTCACAGACTAAATTCACTTATTTTCATAGTCCATTTAAAAATTTCCAGACAAGCTGGTTACTGCATCACTGTCGCCCTAAAAATCATATCTTGAGTTTCAAAACTCGAAAACTAGTTTCGTAAATTTTTCCTGAAACTAGACTCACATATCCATCTACTTTTCTAGAATTTTTGGTCAAGCCAATTAGTACAGTTTATTAGTTAAAGTCTCCCCTGTTTCAGGGTTCGACTACTCTGACCTTCACGCACTACGACTTGGATATATCCCTGTACAGGGCTTCAATACTGATGCTGTTTGTTTCTATAGAAACTAGACTCGAAAAGGAATCTATACATGTATGGAATGACTTCTAATTATCTCCGGTTAATTTATAATGAATTTCCAAAGTCGGAACAGGGAATCCAGAAACAGTTCTGGCCCTGTCTCACGAAAACTTAAATATCTCTTAACATACTGTTGATATGATCGTTTCGTTACTTTCCTATGAAAATAGATTCATCAAAGTTCGATTACATAATTTAGTCACTATTTAATTTCATTCCTACTATTTTTAGTTATTTTTCACATTCACGTCACTGCTGTTATCAGCATCTATTTTTAAGGTAGACTTTACCTATTACATAGTTTCCATGATTCAACTAGCCCTTTTTCATATATAGCACAAAATATGATTATGATTAACCATTCCAATGGCTAATCGTTTCCAAACATTTCCACACCTCTTAATGAACAACATACAAAACGATTATAATACTACGCTCAAAGTGTATATAAGCCATTTTCGCATGGCTATCCAAATTTATACAAAACCAAAGGGTACATGACCCACAACAAAAAGGGTAGTCCTATACATGCCATTTCAAGGTTCAACCAAAAGTGTACCAAAAGGGGCTTTGATAGTGTGGGAGACTTCGACTTCAATAATCCCGAGTCCGATAGCTGACGAACCAAAATCTATAAAACAGAGATTCAAAGAACGGAGTAAGCATTTAATGCTTAGTAAGTTTGAGCCATAATATTTGACATAACTAAAATGTAGCATTCATATGGCTAAACAGATAATTTCATATGCACAAATTCTCAATATCATACTTACTTCACATTACCAACCCTTATATTCATACACAAAAGATCAACTTAGCCAAAGGCCGGTAGCTCATTTATCAACTGAGTGAATACTAATTGTAAGGGATCAACTAAATCAATGCATATACGAGACATACCTCATTGCTGGGATTTTACGAGCATATTAATTGAAACTATTACAGCAAGGTCGCTCATTCCCAAGCCAAGTACCTTCGGGATTTAACCGGATATAGCTACTTGCTCAATGCCTTCGGGACATAGCCCGGATATAGTAACTCGCACCAATGCCTTCGGGACATAGCCTGGATATAGTAACTCGCACCAATGCCTTCGGGACTTAGCCCGGATATAGTAGCTCGCACAAATGCCTTCGAGACTTAGCCCGGATGTAATAACTCGCACAAATGCCTTCGAGACTTAGCCCGGATGTAATAACTCGCACAAATGCCTTCGGAACTTAGCCCGGATATAGTAACTCGCACAAATGCCTTCGGGACTTAGCCCGGAACCAGTACTAGCGCAAATGCCTTCGGGACTTAGCCCGGTTATCATCCGAATATTCATGCACATATCAATAAATCATGACACATTTATATCTCATTTTCATAATTAGAGTTCAAACACAAGTCACGTATTAAGCACTCCCATTTCCGGCTCACTAGCCACATACAAACAGCATGGTTTAGTTTGCTTTATGACACGATCTCTATGCACATACGGCTACCCGTCATACGTATAGACTAATTAGCTCATCATATAATTCAAGTAGAATCATCATATCACTGTATATTTGTTATGCTCATACATCATGACTTAATCAAATCATAAACTAAGTCTCATTGCTCGAAAACTTACCTCGGATGTTGTCGAACGATTTCGATGGCTATTCGACCACTTTTTCCTTCCCTTTATCGGGTTTAGTTCCCCTTTGCTCTTGAGCTTAATTTAACAAATAAATTGATTTAATCATTTGAGCATCAAAAGAGGAACTCAAGGTACTTAGCCCATATATATATACATTAGACATTAAAGTCACATACATATGAAATCATGAATCAACTCAACATATTAGCCCACACTCTCTTTTAGCCGATTGTCTAAGCCAAGATAAAAGCATCAACATGCTTGCCTTTAACTGAATACATGCAACACCAATCTTCTTCCTATGGCCGAATATGCATGTCTATGTTGAGGCCGATTATATGCTTAGTACTTCCTACAAGTATGGTTACTTGTATTGATTATATATCATTTTGTTTCAAGTTCAAAACTCGGCTAATACGCATATATACACTAGTAATCAAATACTAACATTTTGCACTTCACCTTACTACCATTTCACATCTACTTTCTACCATGGCCGAATGCATCAAGACACCATACCATTCAATTTTGGTCATGGGTTACACAAGGAACTTAATGTCTAACTCAAAAATGCCAAAAAGAAAATCCAAGAGTCATCAATCACCATCACATGTATCATTACAAAGCTTCACACTTAGCATGCAAATGACATCAACACAAAACCACCTTAGCCGAAACTTGACTCATCTTCATGCCTTATCACCACAACATCAAACATCAACCAAGAAGACAACACCCATGGCCGAATATCATCTCCATCTCATAGCAAAGATTCAAACCATGGGCTAGGTAGAACTCAAACTAACAATTAAAAACATGCATGAATCTCATGGACAACATCAAACATACCTTAGTCTAGCAACCCACCATAGCCGATTTTCTCAAAGCTCTTCCCCCTTCTTCTCTTTCTCCCATTCGGCCAAGAACAACATGAGAACTTCTTTCTTTCTTTTTTTTCAATTCACGGCAATGGGGGGGCAACCACACATATTTTTTTTTTGTCATCATTTACCTTCCCATTATTATTTTATTGCCCATACTCCTTATTTTATTTTTTTCTAACATAAACCATTATCACAACATGTTTTATGACATGTTTTGCCCATCACCCTTTGTCATGGCCGGCCACTAGTAATTAAATGGGGGAAATTGACAAGCAAGTCCACCCCTTTGACTAAATGCACTAATAGATCCTTATAGATTAACCTATCACATTTCAAAAGTGTCACACATAAGTCCTATTAACTAATTTCACATGCAATTTACTAAATCGAAGCTTAAAACTTTCATACATTCATAATCACATATTTTAGACAATAAATATCATATTCAAGTAATTTGGTGACTCGATTTAGCGGTCCCGAAACCGCTTTCTGACTAGGGTCACTTTAGGGCTGTCACAAAATAGGTGAGAAATAAGGCTTGGAAATAGCCTTATTTTGTCCACACAGGCAGACACATGGGCGTGTGTCTCAGTCGTGTGTGACACACTGCCTAGCATATGGGCGTGTATTATGGCTGTGTGTCCCCTCCATCTTTAAAATTTCAAAACAGAATGCTTAGAATTGATCACACGGCCTGGCACACAGGCATGTGGCTTGGCCGTGTGACACATTATTTTTACAAGTCATTATGTTCACACGGCCTAGCACACGGGCGTGTGGTTTGGCCTGTGACCCAAGTCAGAATGCTCCCAAATTTGTACATGGGCTAGGGCACGCCGTGTGCCCTATTTCGAATGCCCACACGGCCTGGCCACATGGGCGTGTGTCCCCTACAGCTAAGAAAAATTTTGAAATTTCACGAAAAATTCTCTGAGTACCCGATTTAGTCTTGACTAGTTTCTAATGCATAGTCTGGGTCTCGAGGGCTCATATAAGGGACTTTATGAATAATATTTGACATGAATGTTAAATATTATGAAGTATCTGTATTTGCTCTGAAAATTTTAGCAATGCTCCGTAACCCTATTCCGGCGACTGATACGGGTTAGGGGTGTTACAAAACCAGCCATAGCTCTATGTTCTTTATGTCTATTGGAAGAACTTCAAATCTTTTTGTGTTGAAAATAGACTAAAAATGCAAATGAAAATTCAAATATCTAAATGTATTTGCTGTTGATTCGTCTCTTTGAGGCGAAAACATAAGTGGCCTAGTTTTGTTTTTTGTTGGGTTAAATCCTAAAATTACACATAACTTTGATCCATATACAAATGTACATTTGAAAATTTAAAATTTTTTATCGGTTTTTATTATACAATTTGGTTCAATTGTACACATTATACAATCAAATCAAAATCAAACATTTTTTTGTACAATTGCATCAAATAAACAGATTGGATCAAAGTTCAAACGTAATTTTAAATTTTTTATACAAATTGTTGAAACCTAACAGTTGTTAATTTCTTTTTAATCAAATGTTGAATGGAAGTGCCTGACTACAATAGTCAATTAGATTGCCACTAAAATAAACAAGCAAAGTAAATAATGAACAAACAGGATTGTTTACACAGTTTGGTTTCCCTACACCTGTGGAACGTAACTCAGTGAGTAATTTCACTATCTTTAATCCCGAACAAGTGAATCAAGTCCTGTCTCTCTCCAAGTATAAATACCTCACTTTTGTTCCTAGATATTAAAACGCTCACCTTTAGATTCTCCCCTTGAGAAATTAGGTTGTAAACACAATCTATTTACTCTTAAAATTCATTCACAATATAATTTTCTCAATGAAAAATCAAGTGATTTCTATGCTCTCATACAAAACCTATACAAGTCTCTCTCTATATAATAGTTTTTGTGACTTGCTAACATACTAGAGATCAATTACAATCCAACCTCTTAATAATAGTAGCTATAAAATAGCAAAAGCAATATACTAATAAAGTCCAATGTAAAGTGAATTAATTGAGATTCATTCTTTAAAGATATCTTTAATGTGATCTGAATTGGTTCTTTATAACCCAAGGGGTTTACTTGTTTGTTCCGGACCAATCTAATCTTTAAAGGTAATTGCTTTAAAAGTCAAGCTTCCAAACATCAATAATATCTTGTTTCAGTAAATTTTTAACTCCAAATTTGTTCAATATTAAGTTGCCACAAGGGTGATGGAAGTGGCCACTTCCGATTGACATTTACGCCACTTTGAAAACTTACCTCAACACATAATTTTGATATTAAAGTTCAATCTTTATATTTCTTCGTACAATTCATTAAAAGAAAGTTTAACATAATATTTTAGGTCAAATTATGGTTTCAATCTTATATTATATTTAATTTGAGGATTTATTTTTATTATTTTAATTTAATATAATTTTATCTTACTATTTTTATTAAGCTTGTACTTCACTCTAAATCAATAACACTTGTTAAAAAAAATTTCATTATTTAACTGGTATGAATTTTCTTTTAAAAGAAAACCTCTAAACTCAAAAAAAATAACAAATTCTATGTTATTTAAAAGATAAAATTATAGTTCTCAAAATGGTTTTTTTACTAGTTTATTATTTTAGCTTTGTTTTTCTGATGTTGGTAATTTGAATTAAGATGTACCATTAATAATATTAATAATAGTAGAAAATTAAATTATACCAAATTAGAATCTTTAGTTGAATATAGTATAAGATGAAAAACATAATTTTATGATAATTAAATGTAAAGTTAAATTAAAATTAATTACACCATCACATATATCCCATTCAACGTTTTTAGTGACAATGAAAAATTGTTACTACAGATTGATTCCCTGCATTTAGGGTGAGTAAAACTCAATTTGGTTTAAAAAATTGAAAAATATTTCGAATTAAACGAATAGAGTTATTTGAGTCAATTTGAATTTTTTTTTAAATTTCGAGTTCAAATCAAGTTGAGTTTTCGAATTTGAATAACTTAAATATTTCAAATAAATTGAATATCAAATTACAATATTTTATATTTTTACCTCAAACTATCAAATATTTTTACTTTTCCCCCAAAGCTTTTACTCTTTTCCACTTTCCCCCAAAACTTTTACTCTCCTCCTATTCTACCCCCATTTACCCCAAAATCATTCCCCCCTCCTGTAACAGCCTAATTTTCAGTGGTATCGGGAATAGAGACTTGAGATCACTAAATCCGACGGGTGAATTGAAAATTTAATAAATTAATACCTATGAGTCAAATGTGAATATAAAAGCATTTTTGAATTAGTGAATTTGGTGATTTAAAAGAATTAATTAGGTAAATTGGGTCGAGAATGAGGTATCGAGACCTCGACTTCATAAATCGAGCCATAAATATTTTTAGAAATATTTATGGAGTGTTAGTAAGGTAGTAATAAAATTTAGTTAGAAAATTTTGACGTTCGGGTGGTTAATTAAATAAAAAGTACTAAATTGAAAAGGGTGTAAAAGTTGCTAAAAGGATTAAATAGCTCAATTGTCAAATGAGGAAGGACCTAAAGTACAAATAAGCCCAAAGGAGATATTTTGGGCGGCAATAGCTAAGAAAAATCAGGAAATGGGTGAAATAAGAGTAAAATTGGAAAATTGACAAAATTGGCTAAATAAAAATGGGACTAAATTGGAATATCTAAAATTCTCTTCATTTCTCTTCATATTCATCAGCTGAAAAATAGCCATGGAAGAGGGTTCAAGCTGGTTTTCATACTCTAGCTTCATGTAAGTTTAATTCTTGCTTTCTCCTTGACATTTTTATGTTTTTGGACTTTTACAATTGGGTCCAACTTACTATTTCATTAGTTTTTGATTCCATGTCTAATTTTTGAAGTTTTTATGGATGAGTGCTGGAAGTATATGATGATTTGGCATGGAATTAGAGCTTTAAATTGTTTATATTCTGATTTTATTAAAAGAATTGAATAGAAAGTGAATGTTTGGGACCTAATTGTAAAAGAGTTTGAAGTTAGATTTTTATGTGGAAATTCTGAATTTCAATAGTTATGAAATAACTTATAATGTCTAGAAAAAGTATTAATTGAGAAAATTATCTTAATTGAGGGGTTAATTGAGCAAGGACTGAATTGTATGAATTGTGAAATTTGGGGTAAAATGGAAATCAACATTTTGCACTAAAACTGTTTTGGGCAGCAGCAGTAGTTTAACTTTGAAAAATCACCAAAAATTGTATAAATCGAATTAGAGAATGAATAAAATATGAAATTAAATCTTATTGAGTCTAGTTTCTTATAAAAGAAATTATGTAAGCAATGGAATTGTAAATCATGAGATACAATAACTTTTGTGAGAAAAGGTCAGAATGATTTCGGGTTCCCCTGTTCTAAATTTGGAAAATCGTAAAAAAAATTGATAAAAATAATTAGAGGCTTAAATTTATATGTTTAGAATCCTGAATGAGTCTATTTTCAAGAGAAATAAACGATGACATCATTATAATCTTGTACGAGAAGATAATTAATTTTTAGTGAAGAAGGGTCGGAACTGTCAGATAGCAGAACAAAGGAGACTTCAATGAATAAACTGTATTAATTGGCCCAACCAAAAATTATGAAATTTTTATGGTAAGAAGAAATATGAGTCTAGTTTCCGAGAAAATTTATGGATCTTAATTTGGAGTTCTGTATCTCAAGATAAAAATAATTTAGTGACTATGAAACAGATGGACAACTTGAATATTCACATAAGTAGATAGTGAAAATTATGGATAATGTTACCTACAAGTGTGTTGTTTATACTAAGGATGTGGAAGGAGAGGAGGAGGAGGAAAATATACAAAAATATATGAATGACTCGTGTATAAATTGATCACATGCCCGATTATAATCGATAAGTGTTGGATTAGAAATGATATAATGTTTTATTTGGTATATTTATTATGAAATTATGATTATCATTATAATACAAAAATTGAACTTGTAAGTTTATATGGCTAAATTTTAGTGATTATTTGTTAATTTTATGAATTTCATGATGTGTTATTTCATATGTATTGATAATAAAATCGTGAATAATGTAAAAGCATGAAAATTGAATAAATGATCAAATTGAGCATTTCAGTTCAGTGACAAGATGAATTGAAGGAAAAGTCCATGGTTGAACCATGGCAACAAGTGATATGTAACACCCCTAACCCGAATCCGATCACCGGATTAAGGCTAAGAGGTATTACCGAACTAAACATTTAATTATCTCATTCACATTGCAAATAAATATAAACAGAGATCGAGCTGAAATACATACTGATATTTAAGTTATACGCCATTTTCGTATGGCCAAAATATTTACAAATTCAAAACATCTATATCATCAGCCTAACCTATACATGCCATACCAAAAAGGTCGATAGTATGATGAACTGCTGACGATCCCCGAGTCGGTGGCCAAAATCAACAATCTATAAAACAGAGAAATAGGAACTGAGTAAGCTTTCGAGGCTTAGTAAGTTTTGAGCATTACAAACATTTAAAATTTATCATTTGCTTCAAACATTAAGTATCACAAAACTCATATTCTAATTATAAATCACTTGGCTGAATATACTCAAGTATACTAATTATGAAGCCAATTAGCCAAATATATATATATACACACAAAGAAAATCTTCAGCACATACTTCGCTCTACTATATGACTCATACAATTAATTTAAGTCACATACTTTCCTATAATGATAGACATTGACCGAATAGGTCATTCTTTTATTTGTAGATACAATAACCATCCACACATATATATTGTTCTTTGATACTAATAATTCACTTTAAAATCAATTCACATAAGAGTACATAATACGTACCTGGCTAATTTAATGTATCTTACATAATCAATAGTAGTTTACCTCAAACATTCGAATTCATAATCTTACTCGAATCACCGGTGTTAAGCCTGCTAGGTTTAAAACCCGAGTCCAGTCACTAGCACAAAGCCTTCGGAACTTTAAGCCCGGATATATTTCCAGCACGTAACCTGTGAACCTTAAGTCTGGATTATAATTCCAGCATATAGCCTGTGGACCTTAAGTCCGGATATATTTCTAGCATATAGCCTGCGGACCTTAAGTCCGGATATAATTCCAGCATATAGCCTGCGGACCTTAAGTCCAGATATATTTCCAAATATCATGCATATTTAGTCATACTTTAACACATCTCATTCTACTTATCACTTTAGTAGTCATTTGTTACATTCCGATCTAATACTCAATATGCACACCATTATTTACATTTCGGCTCAAAAGTCATACATAAATATCACATATCCATTTCACCATTCAAGCTTAAACCTAAGTGACCATTAGACTATAAGTCATATATATGAATTATTTATTTCACAACTTCATTCAAGGAAAAATCAAAAGATCACAATTCACCTAATATACTTATATAAAAACATCATCAATTATATATTAAAGGAGACTACTCAAAACTTACCTCGGATATATTTGAACAGTTGCGGATAGACTACTCGATTGCTTTCTCCTTTCCCCTATCTGATTTAGATCCTCTTTGCTCTTGAGCTTAATTTAAACAAATGAATTTGTTTAATTACTTACTCAATTTTACTTCTTAGTAGTCATATTTGACAATCATATAAAACTCCAATACATATTATATTTTATAAAATATGCCATGACTCGATTTCATGCTTATTTAATCTATAACTAATTAGTATACACAAATGAAGATTCACATAACTTACCATGCTTTCTTATACATGAATTTAACTATATATATATCCGAATGTCTCTATAACACAAGGTACATACATAAGTTATATATATACCTATGTGACTGTCACAATTTAATCGTTTACTTATATTTATGCACAACCACGTATACACATGTATATATATTTATTGCATGCTTTAATATCATATATAACCCATTCGGCCCTAACTACTCAAACTTAGCCTTCATATTCAATTCCATTTTATGACCAAATGTAGCAAATTCATATAGGTGTCACCTATGCCAAACGATGACCGAACCATTCAATCATGTTTAAAGCCGATTCTATGTTGTTCATATTAAGGTCATAACTCACTTAAAAGAAATTCTAACCTTTCTTACTTTCATATCTAATGTTATAAGTAATGCCGAATGCTCAAACTTAACTAAACTAAAAATTTACCCTACCTCACCTTAATTAACCACTACCTATTCTTCAAAACATCGAATACAAGGTAATTAACACCTATACATTTATACCAAATTTGCTAGCACATATAGTCCGTGGCGAATGTTATTAACTCAAGCCACAAATATTATTCCTTAAGTCATATTCAAAGACCACATTCGGCATCTCCCTATAAAAACATACTAACCTCAACTTTCAAGTTAAAAACAACTAACAACTCATCATACCCAACATTACTATCCATTCTAACGACATTAAAGTATCTACTAAGAGTTTCAAGCTCCTTGGCCGAATTTCAAACTTCCAAATATCCTAAATTCAAACCATGAAATAGGTAGAATTCAAACTAATCATCCTAATTATGCATAAATTTCTAAGAGTTGCATTGTACATACCTCATTCAAGCAATCACCTAAGCCGAAATTCAAACAAGAATTTTTTCTTCTTCCTCTCTTCTAGCTACAGCAATGGAGGAGCAAAGATGAACCAACTTTGGTTTCTCCTCCCACTAACCATTATTCTATTATCTTTTATTCATTAATTCATTTAGTAAATAAAAAAATGTTAATAGAAAATATATATAATATATATTAAACAATATCATGGCCGGCCACTAACAAAAATGGATAATTTGGCATGCAAGTCCACCTTTTTGATAACATGCATTAATAGACCATTTTAAAATTAACCTATCACATTTCAAAAATGTCTCACATAAGTCCTATTTATTAAATTTCACACACAAATGACAAAATCAAAGCATGAAACTTTCACACATGCATTTACACATATAATAAGCATAGAATATAACGGTTAACTATTTTTATGACTCGATTTTGTGGTCCCGAAACCACTTTGCGACTAGGGTCAAATTAGGGTTGTCACATGATAAGTGATAGCTTAGGCTACACTTATCTGATCAAGAAAAAGTGAAAGTGATAAGTGATAGCTTCGGCTACACTTATCTGATCAATGACAAATGACAAGTGAAAAGTGGTAGCTTCAGCTACCTGATCAGTGAAAAGTGGTAGCTTCTGTTACCTGATCAGTGAAAAGTGGTAGTTCCGGCTACCTGATCAGTGAAAAGTGTAGCTCCGGCTACCTGATCAGTGAAAAAATGGTAGCTCCGTCTACCTGATTAGTGAATAGTGGTAGCTTCGGCTACAAGTGACAAGTGACAAGTTATTTCCGTATAAGACCATATCTAGGATATGACATCGGTGTGATATATGCTACTGTATAAGACCATATCTGGGATATGGCATCAGTGAGATATGTGATTCGTGTAAGACCATAGCTGGGCTATGGCATCGATATATGAATATGTGTAAGACCATAGCTGGGCTATGGCGTCATTATGTGAAGATGTGTAAGACCATAGTTGAACTATGGCATCGAGAAAACGAAGTACTCAATTCCGTAAGGCGTTTACTAATTTGACAAAGTTTGGTAAGTATTACATGGAATTATGTGATACAAGGAAGTATGAGTTGATAAGATATGAGTATAGAACTTGGTTGATAAATGAATTCATTTGTGATTATATAATTGTTCATCTTGATTGTACTGTCCATATGTATTGATAATTCAAATGCTTTAATGAATAAAATTCCGATATGGAATAAATTGAACACTAGACAAATAATTATGAAATTGAACTCGGAATTCATGAAAATGACGGTTATTGATATATGGAGACATGAAACATTGATATATGAATATGGAAAATGTTTGATAAATGTGTTTATTCGTAATTATAGAATTATATACCTCATGTGCACTATTTGCATAAAGATGATATTTCAAATACTTTGTTTATTTAAGCTTAAATATGAAATAGTCTGAAATCAAGATAAGTTGTTATGAAAATATATTTAGGTTACAGAGATATGGCTGATATATGTTGTATGATTACATAACGTGAAATTGTGTATATATATGAGAAATTGAATGAGAATTAAGCCCATACACGTTTCTTGTTATTTATATGAAGTGTACGACTGACAAGGGTGATGAAGTTATAAACAGAGTGTTACACGAGTTGAAAACACAAGCGTGTGACTCTCCAAAGTGTGAAAATTTTCTAAGTGTTGCAAAAGTTTCATATGTTTACGGTTTGGTCCCGAACCACCCTGAATGTATGTTTTGGGCCCCGTAGGCCTAAATAAGAGACATTAAACATATGTATGAAAGTTTTTAATTTAGAAGAAATTTATGGCTGATTTTTTTTTACATGGTTGATCATATTAAGTTTGGTAATGCCTTGTACCCTATTCTAGGCTCGGAATACGGGTAGGGGGTGTTACACCTCCATTTTTTTTTGAATATTTTCTCTCCAAAATTTTACTCTTCTCATATACTTTCCCTTAAAATTTTACTCCAAAATCCTCAAAACCTTTTATTTTTTCCAAAACTTTTACTCTCTCACACTTTCCTTCTAAAACTTTTACTCCCCCATTTACTCTACCCACTATTTATATTATTAAATTAAATTTCACATTTTTTACTATTTATATTATTAAATTTTTAATCATATTTAATTTTTATATTAAAATTGAATTATTAATGATGTTATAAAATATTCATGTTAAAATTTCATGTTGGTATCAATTTCACATTTTATCTTTAAAATAACTTTTATTAAAAAATATATATTTTTACATTTAATATATATTTTTTTAATTTTAAAATACATAGTGACAATTATCAAAACATAACCGAAGCAACTAACAAGAAAAGAAGCTAACCAGTATATAAATAAATTATGAGGTTATGAAAGTTAATAACAAATTTGATTACGGTTGGTAACTGTGGCTTTTTTAAAATTTAATTAGAATAAATATATTCGATTCGATTCAAATTACAACTCACTTAACTTGATACGAGAAAATTTCAAATCGAAATTTTAACTCGAAATTTCAAATCATAAAATATTAACTCGAAATTTTTTTATTCGATTTGATCGAACATTCACCCCTACTTGCATTGGGGCTTAAACAGTCCTTTGTTGTTGTTGTTGCACAATCAACAAAGAATAATTGCGAATAAAATCTGCGGATGAGAGTAGGTCTCCAATAATCCCAATCTCTTGAAATTCACACCATTCTTGTAAACCTGAGGTTTGACGATCTTCAGTCTTGTATCGTCTCCCAACAATGATAAGTTGGTAGTCTTCCACAATGGATTGGAGAAAATTTGAAGTTTCCGGTCCATCATTTACATGTTCTTCAATGTATGTGAAGCATACGCTTTGTTTGACATCGTTCAACACCGCACTATCAAGCATTCGATCATTCTCGGTTAAGATGATGCCTAAGCTATTCGCGGCTTTGAGATGGATTACGGTGAGGCGGACACTTTTGTCCTGGGAAATGCGTTTAGCTAACGCTAAAGCCTCCCTATCATCTTGACCCCCCAGGAAAATCACAGCAATGTTGTAGAATGAGGAGTTATCTGATGATAATGGATCTCTAATACCTGAGCCTTTTAGATGGCGGCGTCCTTCAACAAGGATCCCTACCGAGCAAGGTGCCTTTTCAAGGATATCGAAGTTCAGGGTTCTTACAGTTTGATCTTCTGATTCAATGCACCCGTCAATGTACCACCTCCGATGAAATGGAAGTAGTATAAAGGATGTGAGGCGGTCCATGGCGAGGTTGCATATATCCTCGTACATCAAATTTTGTGGAGAGACTGCTGTGAAAACGTTCACTGATACAGCTCCCCAATTGTCCCGTTCAAATTGTTCGAAAGCGACCGCGACATTCTCGGAGTATGATTTGCTGGACAATGTTTTCTTCTGCTTATCATGAGTAATGAAAAGTGGTGTGGCTTGTCCACTGAGCTTGATAAGGTGAAGGACATCCAAAGCAATGGAGCTTTCTCTAGTTGGACAGGAGGCATTCAATTGGTTGATAATAGAATTGACATTACCCGGCACGTGAACGCAAACGATCAATCGAAGCTCCTGGTTGAGCCTAGAGTTCATGATTGTCCTTTTCTGGAAGCATAAATACTTCCTAGATGGATCGTAAAGCCTTTTCACGAGTATTGGCACGATGCTTGCAACCAAAATGATCACAATAGTCATGTGAGCAAATATATCTTCTGATATAACCTGAATTTGTTTAAGGGAATCAAACAAGAAAGTATTAGACAAACATAGATAAATGAAGACCAGAAACAATATAAGAATTACTTACTCTGTTGTCATTCATGATGCTGTAAGAACCCATCTCAACAATGCCTTTGGATATCATTATAAATGCAAGAGCCAAAGAATCCCTTGTGGGCATCTTGCATAATAAGGGCACTAGTAGAGAGACCCCAAATTTAATAATAAGAGCTACCATAGCTCCAAGGACTTGGTGATATGCAAATAAGTTTGAGTTCTTAAAGTAAGACAGATCAAACCTCAGGCCACAAGTTGTAGCAAATATAGGCAAAAACAATCCTGAAATAACGGGGTCTAACTTTTCGACCAAAGCAGATCCCAAAGGGGGTCCATCTGGGACCGCCAAACCAAAAATAAATGGACCATATAGAAAATATATACGAAATAGGTCAGTGAACCTAGGTGACATCATGAATGCCAAAATGACAAGATAAAAGCATATATCTTTGATTTGGCCATCCTCAGGCGTGCGTTTCACCATCCATTTCATCACTGGTCGCAACACAAACACCACGATTACAATAAAGAGCATAGCTAGTCCAAAATCAATTAGAGACTGTTTTCTTCCTTTTTCAAATCCTGTTTTCACCCATAGGCTAAACACGGTAAGAAATAGTGTCAGCATGTCACCTATAAGTGCTGCTGATAATCCAAGCCTGCCGAGTTCCGAGTTCAAGATTTTCAGGTCACTGAGAAGGCAATGTATGACTGGGAATGAAGTTCCAGAATATGTTACTGCGAGAAAGAAACTTTTGTTTGAAAACTCATTGCCTTCTTCGTGAAGCAACTTAATTGTTGTCATACAAGATACCAGAGGTACCACCACCGTGAGCAAACCAATACATATGGCCTTCTTTCCAGATTTCAGTGTTAAGCTAAGGTCCATTTTCACCCCACTTAAAAACAAAAAGAACACAAAACCAAAGGCTCCCACTGTCCCCAGAACTGCAACACTCTCCTCTGATATGTTAACCAAAGAATGTTGATCACTGAAAACCATAGGACTAAGTAATATCCCTGCCTGCATTAAGAAAAATATTGTCAAAGACAATCCTGGATTTCCTCAAAATGAAAAAAAAGAAAAAAAAGAAAAAAGTAATGTTATCATTTTGAGGGCATGCATGCACTTACAAGAAGCTGGGAGATGAACAATGGAAATCCCAATTTTTTTAGCAGACTATGAATTATTTGAGTGAGAACAAAAATGACAACCATCTGGAAATGAAGCCTGGGCCCAGAATAGTCCATCAACTTTTCATGCTTATCTTTTTGAACTAGCAATGCAGCCAACCCTGGAGAGATGACGTTAGGAGGAAATTTAAGGCAAATCTCTTCTGATCTTTTCGTTCCCTCCATCCCTGTGGTGTAGGAGCTTGAATTACCATTCGCCATGGTTGTCCTGTAGAGTGTTACAAGCTACAAAGATATTGACGGGAATCCGCAAAAGATTGTGTTATTAGTGTTGGTGATTGAATGAAGACAACAAGTCATAATTATTTATAACTTCAGGTTTCTTCAAAAACAGCATCAAGCTTCTTACTCTTTTGCTTTTTTTTTTTTCAATTTTAGTATTCTTGGTCTCAAAAACCAGAACCAATTCTTATTGTTTCAAACTTCCTATCAGTTAGAACCATAGATCTTCATTATCGTAATTCCGAATACTTTGTTCCAACAATGGTAATTAACGAAAACAAAGTAACAAGTTAAAGCTAACACTAACTTATACAAGTTACTAATCTTAAAACAATGAAATAATAAGTTACTATTCCATTATTAGATATAAATAAAAACAGAACCTCATACATATAATTCTTGATGATATTATACCATTTTATAATTGCAAATAATCTTAAAATTTTCCGTTGTTTTTTAAATATAGGCAGATTATAGCTAATAGTTTCTAATAAGCAATTACTATTTGGGAGCATGCGTCTCCAAAGGTATACTCGACGAAGTAACCAAATTTTGCCTATATATGAATACAGAACGTAAATTAATTATGGAAAATTCTTAAATTGGTTTTACGCTATCTATCATCTATTTTATTTATAGAAGTGTGAACTTTAAATGTATTTAAAATTATGTTTAAATTAAAAAGCGTAAGACATTTAATAATTTTTATCATTAGAGATACAGTTCTAGGATTTTAAGACTTAAGGTTGGGTAGATTAATATTTAGCATTTAGAGTTAGAGTATTAGAATTAAGAATTATAGTGAGAGTTAATTTGGAGTTAATTGGTTGATTTGAGTATGTTATATATTAGAATATGGTACATTTATAATGTGTGAAAAAATTATAATTAGGCATATATGTTAATTTTAAAAAAAATTAGAGTTTTACTTTGGGTTATTTATTTTGTGGGATACTTCACTATTTTGTAATAACTCATTATTTAGTGGTGTCCGGAATAGTGGTTTTGGGGTTACAAATTCAACAAGGGAGTCCATAAATATTATTATTTAATACTTTCGAGTCAAATATAGCAATATATTGAATTTTGATTTGAGTATTTTTGCTAAGTGAACAAATAGTTAGGTACAAGTAGTTTGTCCGTAAAGTTAGGTGATTTTGGAAAATAAGGTATCGAGACCTCGTTTCTGTAAACTAAGGGTATAAATATTTTTATTACATATTTATGGAGTGACTATATAGGTATTGAAGGTTGGTCCAAAAATTTTAACGTTTAGATAGTTAATTAAGTTAAAAGGACTATATCATAAAAGTTACAAAAGTTAATCGTTATGTGTTATTAATGCTTAATTGCTATAACATCATGATTGGAAGGCCTTATGTGGTAAATTGGCCATAATTAATTCGTGTGGACTGTTAATGGGTAGAAAATTTTATAATTATACAATTAAAGTGTTTTAATTTAAAAGATATTGTTATTGAATAAATAGAGGTGGAGAGAATAAAGAACAAATAAAATATGAAAGCAATAGAGAATGTACTTTATTGATCAAAAGGATGGTTACAGTGCTTTATCAGAGTATCTATTTATAGGCATAAGAAGTATAAAAAAAGTAGAGATCTAATTCTAAAAACTATTAGAATTTAAATACATCAAAACCTTATCTTGATCATGATGGATATCCATTGAATAAGATATTCATAACACTCCCCCTTGGATGTTTGTTGGTAAATAATGTGCATCATTAAAACCTTTACTAAGAAAACAAAAACCTATGGGAAAAAAATTCCTATTGAAGGAAAAAGAGTACACATATTTATAAAACACATAACATGTTGCCTCATTAAAAACCTTATCAGAAAAATCCAATGGGACAAAACCTAGGTTAAGGGAAAAAGAGTATAATGTGTATTTACTCATCCTCATGAAAACATCACACATTTTCTCATATTCCACGTATTCAATCTTGAATACTAGTTTTTCAAATGACTATTTGAATGTATTTGATAAGCATTTATATTATCATTCTTTTAAACGACATGAGTGAGGGAAATTTGGGGGAAATATATTTTGACCTCTTCTGGAGATTCAACAATAATTATAACAAACTTTAATCATGATTCTTTTATAAAAACACAAATATGTATTTTGGATAAATTTATAATCCTCCTTTAACTACTATTCACTAAGTCAAATTTACCACATATGTTCAAATTATTTCAATTCATATAAATGAACAATTTCTCAAGAATTTCAATATGTTTCTAGCATCCTAAATCCTTCAAGGATTTTAATATAAACTTTACTATATAGTGATTCATAAAATGTTGTAACAATAACCATTAGACGCAAGTTAAATCTTTTATGAATTGTCAATTTAATATAAAGGTTATTGCATCCACCATAAAAGAATATTATATCTTTTCATAATCAATGCCAAGACTCAACAAAAAACTTTATATTTTTATTCCACTTTTGCAAAGGTACTTCAATTGCACCCTTACTAGCTTTATACCTTTAGATATTTAGACTACTGGTCCAAAAACTCCACGAATTTAATTGTACTTGAGTTGCGTCTTTCTGTTTTGATCAATTTATTCCATATCTATATTTTTCAATAAATTTGTTCAAGATTCTCATTTTATTTGATTATTTCAATAATAATATTGCATGCAAAATCATTGTCGACCACTTTTATTATCCGGTTCCACATTTTCTCAAATTGACATAACTTATTGAGATATCTTATTTTCATTATTTTAAAATTCAGTTTCAGGTACCTGAATCTCTTCTGAAGTTTTACTTATTAGTTATGTCTTGGGTCTCTTATGGAGCATCACTTCCATTATATGACCATTTAGAAGAATTTTCATCTTTGGAACTGATCAATCTATTATTTATTCTAACTAATTTTCTACTGGGACTTTTACTCAAATTAAAATATAAACTTGGTTATTCTCGTTAAGTTTGTAAATACATCTGACAGTTAACTTGTAATGAATTATCCTTGTTGAACTTTTAGTTCAAATTATTCTCCCCCTAATGTTGGGAAAACTATTGAATCAAAATTATAATAAAAAATCATGTCATAATTAAATCTTGAATACATTCAAAATATCTAATAATATAAAGAAACTTGTAATTAATATATATTCCCAACTATCTTGGAGGATTCACACATCTTTGTGCATTGTGGTGGAACAATTAGAACATATACGCACATAAAAAAAATTCAAAGATGAGAAATATTTAGCTCTTGATCAAAAACCAATTTTAGTGGAGAGTATTTATAACTTATTGGCTTGATGCATACAATAGGTAAATCAACATAATTTCATGTTGAAATAGGAAGTTTAGTTCTCATAAGTAATGGTTTAGACATTAATCAGAGGTGTTCAATTAATAATTTATCTAAACCATTATGTGTAAACTTTTACAAAAGTTTTCAAACTCAATTAATAAAAGATTGAGATATAAACTCAGTAGTATTAGCAAGATGGGTTGTCTTAATTGCATAATATGAAATTAATTCTTTAAACAAGCAATCTTGCAAATGACAAGTTGCAAATTGATAACACATGTGATTATTTTGTAAATGCATCTACCAAAATCATATAATATCAAAACCATCAACATGGTGGATGAACAAACCCATATTCATTTCAGAAATGCAAGACATTAAATCTCAACTTTAGCTATTGAGTTTCTAATAATCAATTTTCATTGAGAACAAGCAACATATGAGAATTCTTTTAAATTAAAGAATCTTCTAGTTCTTTAATGAATTTCCATATGAATTCTTAATTAATTTTTGTATCATATATGATCCAGGATAGTCTAACTGGTCACACCAAGTAATAAATGCATTTGTATCAGTAAACTTCTTGTTTACTTTAACATGTGTTTCAATTGTACTCAATTGTAACAAATTAATAATTTTACTATCATTCCTTTTATTTTGTATCCACATATAAGTGTTACTATGACATTTACTACTGGAAATGTCTAAATTAATGTGCAGATTATTGTAAAGCCTTGACTAATTTAATTTTGTTTCTGTGAAATTTGTCATAATTGAGTATCTGTTTTAGTGGCTAAGTGTTCTGATTGTGTGTTTGAGGTCTTGGGTTTGAGTCTCACATTTGGAACTTTTTTCTATTTTTGATCCTAGCCTATCCCTTGGCGATTTGGCTTATATTCTATTATTAGTCAAATCATGTAATGACCCAAATTTTATAGTTATCGAAAAAGTGCATTTTCGGGTCTTTGTTTCTGAAAAATAGATTCGTAAATATTTATTAAGAATATTTATGAAGTTAAGTGAGTGGATAATTAAAGTTTAATTAAGTGAATTAGCTTAAATTAAGGTTAATTAGGTATAAGGATTAAATTAAATATAGTGTAAAAGCTTAATTATAGAATAAAGAAAAGTCAAAGGACTAAATTAGCAAATAAACCTTATGTGACAAGTGTGTGGTAAGTATAAAGTGTGTGGTAAGTATAAATACATGTGTATTATTTTAATTGGTACAAATGTATGTATATATATATATTTTCTTATTATTTAAGAAATAATAATTATAAATAAAAATATAATAATATAAAGTATAATAAATAAAAGACAAGTGTATGGTGATATATGGATACATATGTACTAATAATATACACATGTATAAATAATAAATAAGTATTATTTAGTAATAATATAATATTATAATAGTTAAATAAAGGAAAGAAAAAGAATAGAAAGAACAGAACATGAAACGAAAATGGGGAGAAAGAAAAGAGAAAGAAAAGAAAAAGGAAAAACTAGGGATTTGGAGCTTGAAGTTTAAATTGCTAACGTTGTTCCGGGAAAATCTCAGCTAAGTAAGGAAAAAAGGAAAAGACAGCTGGAGTTAGCTCGGAAATTACGGATAGAATAAAGCTAGACCGTTGAATCAGCATCCCAGGCCGATCCCAAACTCAATAAGGTAAAGTATGTTAATTGTTGATAATGGCATGTACCTAGGATGTCTTAAGTATGTTTAATCATGTTTGGACTGATTGAATGGAGAAATTTTTGAAATGCTTGTTGTCTACAATTTGCAGGATTGGTAAATTTTAAAATACAAGGTTCATCTTGAGTTCACATGGTTTTTCACACGGGCGTGTGACCAGGCCGTGTGAGATACACGGCTTGCACATAGGCATGTTGTTAGGCCGTGTGTCCCTTGCACTTAAATTGTTACAACCAAGCTAGTACACAGCCATGTGCCTTGGTTGCCACGGCCATGCCTTAAACTCTGTTTAGTACACGGGAAGGCCACACGGATGTGTGTCATGGCCGTATTTAAAAGTCAGTATTGTACACAGGTTGAGGACACGGGAGTGTCCCAAGCCGCACGGGATGTTAAACTAGCCACACGGGCGTGTGGTACTGTTCAAAAGAAGAAAATTTTAAAATTTCACGAAAAATTTCCTAAGCTTCAGATCAAATCCCAGTTTGTTTTAATATGCTTGTAAAGTACTATGGACCCATTAAAGTTATATTTAGATGGATAATATTCCATTTATACTTGTTTATGTACAAATGTACTATAATGACTGGTAATACTCTGTAATCCTGTTCCGGTAACGGGATGGGGTTAAGAGTGTTACATTTAGTGGTATCAGAGCTATTCAGGTTTAGCTGATTCTCAGAAAATCGAACTCGAAATTGAGTCTAGAGGTACATGCCATAATTGAGTCAAAATTGAGTCGGGATTGGATGCTGATATATTTGTTTGGTATTGTTTTATAGTTGAAAATGTTAGATGAATATATCGATGGTATTGATTACGAAATGTATACTAGAGAAGAATAGTCTCGTGAATTAAGTGGAAATTGAATCGGTATGTTAAGTATTAACTCAATGAATAATTTATTACTGAATGTTGACTGATGAAATGATAGAGAAAAGATGATATATAATTATTTAAAATTATAACTGATGCTCTATATTGAATGGAAGGAACTGTATCTGTTATGATATCTACCCCTCCATTTCTCAATCGGTTCCCGAAGTGCTTCTAGGAACAGAGTCTGTCTGAACAAGTAAGTTACCTATTGTTAATACTTCGTAAATATAATGTGGAAGAATTGAGAATTTCAGCTGGAAATGATTTTGAAAGAACTGAAATCTGGTTAGAGAATATTGTCAAGATTGTCAATGAATTGTTCTGTTCACTGATTAGATGTTATAAAGGAATAATATTTCTATTAAAAGATTCAGCTTGCTAGTGATGGAAAATATTGATTTATGTTGTAATTAAGAAAGGGTTATTTGGGAAAATTTTTCGAAACGAGTTCTGAAAGAAATATACGTCAGTTAGAGATTTCTTGATCAGAGATGTAAAGAATTCTTGAAGCTTAAATAGAGTCATGTAATTGAATAAATATATCAGAGAGCATATTCTGATAAAAACTGTAAGGTACAAATGGTTTGAAGATGGTTTAAATGAAGACATTAAATCGAAAAATGTAGAATAAATAGTGAAGTATGTACTGGATATAATTCTTTTGATTACTATCTTAGTGATTGCTTGAAGAAAGTTGAAAAATATATTATTCAGATTTCAAGACTGAGTAACACAGCTACCAGAGGTAGATTACTCTGTAACTTCGGAAATACGAGTGATAATCAAAGTGTGACAAAGGACTTTACTGAAAATTTGGAGAATGAACATCAGCGAAGACATATGTTAACTGTATATAAGAAGATATTTCTCTACCGGATGTCATTACAGGTATTTTCTTCTTTATCGACACTAATATGATTATTTTAAATTGATCTTGGTTTGACTTATTCCTATGATTGCATGAATTCAATATTTGTTAAGGACTTGCCTATTGAGTTCACTGAATTATGATGGAAGTATCAAATTTTCTGGATCAGTATTAATTGGCTGATATGATCTGCAGGAACTGTCTGATAATGATACTAGGAAACTGTTTTCTGTTTGAATTGATGTTATTACTGTTTAATGTGATCTTGAGAATGGAATGGTTAATTCTGTATGATGCTGTGGTAAATTATAAGTAGAAGTATATTATATTGCGAAGTTAGGATGATGAAATGTTTTGTTTTAAATCAGATAAGATTGAATGATTTACTTATTGTGATATTGAACGTGCCAACACAGACATATGTCGAAAAGGGGTCATGGTATATACCTTGCTTATGTATTGAATATTAAAGTATTCAAGTTAAGGTTTAAATCAGTGGCAATAGTGCGAGAAAATTCTGATGTGTTTCCAGAAGAGTTACCCAAACTACTGTTGATTGAAGAAGCTGAATGTGCTATAGATATTGTGCTTGAAATGATATTGAAAAGTATATCTGAAATTAGAAGTTTTCTGAAACCAGACAGTTATTATCAGAAATTTGAAAAAGAGATTTTTGGATAATATGGTTATTACAGAAAGATGTGAAATTGGAATGATCTGATAGACGTTAGCAAGGTTCTGATTAGTTGAAAGCTCAGTTAACTAAAGCACTAGTTCTGGTTTAGTCTGAAATTCGATGAAGAAACTTGTGATTTACAGGGATAGTAGTGTTTTGATGCAAGAAAGAAAACTAATGAATTATGTTTTGGAAAGTTAGAATTACATGAGAAGAATTATTTGACACATGATTCGAAAGTGGTAGCTATTGTCCTTGCATTAAAGGATCATAATTTGATAATTGAATATCATCCAGGAAAAGTAAATGGAGGTATGTACACTTAGAATTGAAAGCTTTGTTTTGTGTTATGAGCTATGAACATTTGATTGTTATCATTTGAAGATGGCTCAATTTTGGTTGAGATAAAAGTTAAACTGACTTCTCTACAGTAGACCTGTAAAGTTTAGAAACGTGATAAAAAGATACCGGTTAAATGTGTACAGCATACAGATGACTTTTGATTAAAATTTTAGATTGGATTTGATTATTGTCTACTATTTAGAAACAAAAGCTGTACTGAAGAATTCAGAACTGTTACAGTCAATGATGATATCAGAATGGAAATGGGATAGAATTTTTATGGATTTGAATTGGAATCATCTCTATCTGTGAAAAAGAAAAATGATATTTGAATAATGGTCGAAGGTATGGTGAAGCTTGCATATTTTATTTAAACATGAATAAGTCTCTTACTTAAAAATTGTCTGAAATATGGGTTTCTAAGATCGTCAAATTTATGGTATGGTAGTTTCTATTAATTCTGATCGAGATACATGGTTTATATTCTAATTCTAGAATGAATACAAGAAGTTCTGGATACACGATAATAATTTTCAGCACTGTATGAAGCTTTGTATGATTCTGAATGTAAAACTGCACAGTATTTGATTGAAAAAGTGAAATTGAGTTCTCATTCTGTTTGGGTATTTGAGATTATAGAAAGAGTTGGACTGGTAATGAATTGACTGGTTTTACTTCTGCAATTACATAAAAATTTATGAGATATTTTTTTTCAGGATTTGATGCTCAGATGATATAGATCAGATCTTCTACATGTTACCGTAGCATGGGATATTGAAATTTAAACTGATTCATTGTATAAAGAAGAAGAACCGATCGGGATACTAGCTTAAGAAGTGAAGTCATAATATTGAGGAAGCTACACGGGAACTAAAAGAAACAGTAAGATCACTGAACCCCCACCTCTCTTTTAGGTAAATTTCTAGGACGAAATTTATTAAAGGGGGGAGAATTGTAATGACCCAAATTTTACAATTATCGAAAAAGTGCATTTTCGGGTCTCTGTTTCTGAAAAATGGATTCGTAAATATTTATTAAGAATATTTATGAAGTTAAGTGAGTGGATAATTACAGTTTAATTAAGTGAATTAGCTTAAATTAAGGTTAATTAGGTATAAGGATTAAATTGAATATAGTGTAAAAGCTTAATTATAGAATAAAGAAAAGTTAAAGGACTAAATTAGCAAATAAACCTTATGTGACAAGTGTGTGGTAAGTATAAATACATGTGTATTATTTTAATTGGTACAAATGTATGTATATATATATTTGCTTATTATTTAAGAAATAATAATCATAAATAAAAATATAATAATATAAAGTATAATAAATAAAAGAAAAGTGTATGGTGATATATGGATACATATGTACTAATAATATACACATGTATAAATAATAAATAAGTATTATTTAGTAATAATATAATATTATAATAGTTAAAAAAAAGAAAAAGAATAGAATGAACAGAACATGAAACGAAAATGGGGAGAATGAAAAGAGAAAGAAAAGAAAAAGGGAAAACTAGGGATGTGGAGCTTGAAGCTTAAATTGCTAACATTGTTCCGGGAAAATCTCGGCTAAGCAAGGCAAAAGGGCAAAGATAGCGGGAGTTAGCTCGAAAATTACGGATAGAATAAAGCTAGACCGTTGAATCAGCATCCCAGGCCGATCCCGAACTTAATAAGGTAAAGTATGTTAATTGTTGATAATGGCATGTACCTAGGATGTCTTAAGTATGTTTAATCATGTTTGGACAGATTGAATGGAGAAAATTTTTAAATGCTTGTTGTCTACAATTTGTAGGATTGGTAAATTTTAAAATACAAGGTTCATTTTGAGTTCACATGGTTTGTCACATGGGCGTGTGACTAGGCCGTGTGAGACACACGGCTTGCACTGGGCATGTTGTTAGGCCGTGTGTCCCTTGTACTTAAATTGTTACAACCAAGTTAGTACACGGGCGTGTGCCTTGGTTGCCACGGCCATGTCTTAAAGTCAGTTTAGTACACGGGCAGGCCACACGGACGTCTGTCATGGTCGTGTTTAAAAGTCAGTGTTGCACACAGGTTGAGGACACGGACGTGTCCCAAGCCGCACGGGCATGTTAAACTAGCTACACGGGCGTGTGGTACTGTTCAAAAGAAGAAAATTTAAAATTTTAAAATTTCAAGAAAAATTTCCTAAGCTTCCGATCAAATCCTGGTTTGTTTTAACTACGCTTGTAAAGTACTGTGGACCCATTAAAGTTATATTTAGATGGATAATATTGTATTTATACTTTTTTATGTGCAAATGTACTGTAATGACTGGTAATACTGTGTAATCTTGTTCCGGTATTGGGACGGGGTCAAGGGTGTTACAATTCATATCAGAATGAGCCTATTGGTTCAAGTGGTAAGGCGTTAGCTTGCCCTAAGGTCTTATGTTCGAACCCCCATGTGAGCGAAGGATGTTATTTTTACTTCTGGGCCGTGTGCCGGTTATGTAGTAGAGGTTGGATGGAATTGAAAGTTTGTGATAGTGGATGAGTGAGTGGGTAGTTGGAGTTGGTTTGAATAAGAGATCATGGCTTAATTTGGGGGATTGTGTGGGGGATTTTACTTAATTTTGTTTTTTAAATTAATTTTACTTTATCTTTCCAAAATTTCCCTTTCCAATTTCACGTTCTATTTTCTCCATTTCCCATATTGTCTTCTTCTTTTTCCCTTCTCTCTCTTTCTTTTGGTCGAATGGAGGCTTTATTAGTCATTGATTTTGCTTCATCGTACGGGTGCTTGAGATTGTTTGTTCTATTGTTGGAGCGTTTCGTAAGTAGCATTTTTACTCTTTACATTGCGTTCTGGAGATTTTCTGTTATGGGAATTAGTTTGCAATTTTAATGAATGTTGGGTTTAAACATTGGAATTGGTTGATTGTTTAGGAGAGGGGTTGGAAACGTTTAATTCTATGGCGAATTAAGTTTGGGAAGCATTGTTCATCAAAGGTGAGCACTTCGGTGAATTGGGAATTTTAGTTTGTATAAATCGTTTCAATTATTGACTTAGTATCCTTAATCGAATTATAGGCTTTAGTGGTCTCAAGATTGCTTTTTCATCGAAAATGAACCAGGTGTGTAACGAAAATGCGAGAAAATGAGGTTTAGCGAAAGCCGAAAAAATAGCCTATCGATGACATACGGGCATGTGCTCGGCCGTATTGTAAGCCATGTGCGACACATAGCCGTGTGATGGGAGTATTTGTGGCTGTGTGTGTGACACCCCTAATTTGACCCTAGTCGAAAAGTGGTTTCGAGACCACAAAACCGAGTCATAAAAATAATTAGCTGTCATATTTGATGCTTATTATATGTACATATGCATGTGTGAAAATTTCATGTTTGAATTTTGTTAATTGTAAGTGAATTTTATTAAATAGGACTTATGTGAGAAAATTTAGAAATGTGCTAGGCAAATGTAAGTGGCCTATTTATGTATGTTGCAAAATAATTTTATTTGCATGTCAAATTAACCAAAGAACAAGAAGCTGGCCGGCCATGCTATAAGTTAAAGCCTATTAAAAACATTTGGTGTTAGTGTTTTATGGGAGAAAGAATAAAATAAAAGGTTAGTAATAAAGAAATGAAAAGGGAGGGGTGATGAAAACAAAGTTGTCTCATCCATGTTCCCCCCCCTCCATTGCCGTAGTTAAAGAAAGATAACAAAAAAAAATTTTACATGCTCATCTTTCTTCTTGGTGGCCGAATTTGGGAAAGGGAAGATTGAAGAGGAAAAACTAAGGTATTCGGCCATGGCTATCCTAGTTTAAGGTATGCATTGTGATTTTCTTTTTAATTGACTATGAGATTAGATTGATAAGTGCATAGCTTATTTAACCCATGGTTTAATTTCATGCATCAATAGACAAATGTTCATTCGGTCAAATGGGGGAATGACTAGAATGGGGTAAAGATTTTTGGATGAGTGGCTTAGAGGAACCTTGGACATTCGGTCAAAGATTGAGTCTATTTAGAATGTTAATTTCTTCCTCTATGATTATTTTCCTTGCATGTTAAATGGTTCTTGATAAGGCCAAATGAGTTATGAAAGTTTTTATAAATGTATGAAAGTCTTCATGCTATGAAAAATTCGGTTGAAATATGGAGAATGAGAGCTGTCATTTAGGTTAAGACCAAAGGAATGATCAATAGGCATTAAAGGGTTAAATGTGTGAATTTAAGGTATAAGAACCTATAGGTATTTACATGGGTAAGGTTAAAAATTAATGTGGTATATTCGGCTAAATGGGTGATAATGGTTTATAATGTTGAATTGAATTATGATTATGTACATTAGAATTAGATATAACAAAAAAAAACTATGTGAATTTGGATGCAATATTACATTCGGCCTAGAGGCATTAGATGAACATTTGTGGAAATCTCAAAGTCTTGAATAATGGTGATTGTAAGATGATGTAAAAATCATTGAATTATATGCACAAGTAGTTAGCAAAGTGATTAAGCTACCGAATTTAATTATTAAATGAGTTCTAAGCTTGCTGAATTTTGAGATGTGATTGGGAGTAAATTTGACATGAGCATATTTTGTTAATTATATATTGATAAATGTTGAGTTATGATACCATGATATGAACTTAATTATCAAATTGCCGAATGTGTTTATAATTAAGTAAGGTTAATAATAGGGCAATGAGTGGCTAGTAGAATCCAGTAGTCTTCTTGTTATATTCGGCCATGAGTTTGTATAATTGGTTTGTAATAGATTAAATTTGTTTATTCAAGCCCAAGAGCTTAGGGAGTCTAATTCGGAAAAGAGAAAAAGCTACCTAACCGAATAGTCGATCAGTAATCGTTCGGCAATTTCCGAGGTAAGTTCTTAAGTATTTGAGTTTGATTCCTTTGTAAGTTTTTAGTGATTAAACGTTGAGTAAATTCAATCATAATAGGACATAATGAGTTGATTTAATAAGATATGATGTGGTCATGATATGTCTTAAACTCAAATGGTAAGTTCATAAGTGTTTGGACTTGGAAATTTAAGAGCAAATTGTAATAATTTGCTTTGGACAGCAGCAGTAACGTGATTTTAGAAAATCACTATAAATTGTTGGTGTGGAATTATAGGCTGAATAAAATGTGTAATCAAAGCTTAGTTAGTCTAATTTCTTATAAAAGAGACCGTGTAAGCAAAGAAATTCCCTATAAAGAGATATTAAAAGTTGTGTGGGACAGTGTCAGAATGACTCCGAAATCCCCTATTCTGTTTTTGGAAAATCATTATAATTTGTAAAAAAATGGTTATAAGATAAGATTTATATGCTTAGACTCCTTAATGGGTCTAGTTTCAAATGAAATCAAATAGAATACATTATGAATTCTGTACAATGAAAAATTTGATTCATAGTGAAGAGTGGTCAGATTAGTCAAATAGTGAAACAGGGGAAACTTTAAGAAAAATCTGGTACTGATTGGCCAAACCTAAAATTCTGAAAATTTTATGGATGGAAGATATACGAGTCTATATTCAGGGAAAATTAACGGCAAGTGATTTGGAGTTTTTTAGCTCCAGTTATAAATAATTTAGTGACTATTGCTCAGGAAAACAGCTCGTAGTGAATATGTGATTTTGTTGTAAATATGGATAAAACTTGTTTTAGTTGCTCACAAGCTATTGATTAAACCCATACGTGAATTCTAAATCGTGATATTGTAAAACGATATATGAGTGCTAGACGGATCTTCGATATTAATATTTTTTAAATTGTAAGTTTATGAGTATTCGAATATGAAATGATAGTATGGCGTGAAATTGAATTATTCATTGGAAAATGATTGGTGTAGATTCGGCCAAGACAAAGTGTATACATGATAGTATATGTGGTATGTGAAGTATATTTGGATAATTGTGATGTGAATTCATGAAAATTTATATTTTGATTTAGGATTTTATGTGATGAATGTGAACATGCATATATGTGATGAGGCCGAATGGCCAATGTGATGAATGTGAGCATGCATATGTGTGATAAGGCCGAATGGCCAATGTGGTGAATATGAACATGCATATATGTGATAAGGCCGAATGGCCTATGTGATGAATGTGAACATGCATATATGTGATGAAGCCGAATGGCCAATGTGATGAATGTGAGCATGCATATGTGTGATAAGGCCGAATGGCCAATGTGGTGAATGTGAACATGCATATATGTGATGAGGCCGAATGGCCAATGTGATAAATGTGAGCATGCATATATGTGATAAGGCCGAATGGCCAATGTGATGAATGTGAGCATGCATATGTGTGATAAGGCCGAATGGCCAATGTGGTGAATATGAAAATGCATATATGCGGTAAAGCCGAATGGCTAGTGTGAAATATGTAGGCGATGTGCGTATATTGTGGCCGAACGACCAAATGTGATAGGTGTGTATTATTAGATATTTGATGAGGCAAATGAATTACAAATATGACAGTCGATGTGAATGTTGTAACATGTGATTAAATGTACATGAAACTTGGAAATATATTCCGGGTGAGACCCGATGACTACGTGTGGAGATTATGTTTGGGTAAGACCCGATGACTACGTGTGGAGATTTTGTCCGGGTAAGACCCGATAACTTCGTGTGGAGATTACGTCCGAGCTAAAGGTCTCGCCGATAATCCGAGTAGAAGTTAAAGCTATAAGACTTTGTAATAAGAATTGCTTATAAATATATTCAATGCGAAAGGTTAAACAGGTATGTACTCCAAGTTTATATGTGAGCTTGATTTGCACTAAATCATAAGGTAGTTATGTGATGCATACGAGAGCAATCTATGAGACTATTCCTATGATTATGTGACATCGGATCAGTGTGAGAGGTTATGTGAAATCATACGATATATCTATGTCACATGAGCTCACTTTTATGTGAAAGTTTATCTGCCTATTGTATATGATGAGATGTGCATATTCGGTAAAGGGATGGTATGCCCGAAGGAAGAGTGAAATAAAAATACGAACAACTATGTTATAATTTGATTGTTATCTGTTGACACTGCTTAAAACTTACTAAGCATTGTAATGCTTACTCCGTTTACTCTGTTTCCTCTGTTTAATAGATCTCATTGCGAAGCTACAGGCTCGGGGATCGTCACCAACTAGTCACACTATCACTATCCACTGCTTGTTACTGTTATGTTTAGAACTATTTTATGGCATGTATAGAATAGACTAGTGGCGGAAGAATATTTTTGGTTAATGTATATAAGCCATGCGAAAATGGCATCTTTTGAATGTTTACTTAGTGAAGTTTAAATTTTATCTCTGGCTGTGCTTAGTACTTATTTAAATGAATGATCTTTATTTCAAGAAAAAGTTTAAAATTTTACTGTTCTGACATGAGTTACAAGTCTGGTAATGCCCCTTACCTATTTTGGCGACGGTTACGGGATAGGGGTGTTACATTTTATTGGTATCAGAGCTACGGTTTAGTCGATTATAGGACTAACGTAGCACGCGTGAGCCTATTTATACGTGCCATAAAGTGATAAAATGATAGTGTGATGATTTTTGACTATTAAAATGTGTTTGCTGTATTGTAATGAATCTTGATCCCGATCGAGCTGTAGCAAGCTTCTGACTATGAGAATCTGCGATATAACTTCACTTAGATATGCCTAAATTATTAAGTTGATCAGGTACGTATCATGTACTCGTATTTGAATTTTGATTTGGATTGAATTATAAGGGTATAAGTGATGCAATTTTGAAAGAGTGTTATGACTATAAATGTGATTTTTGTATGTGGCTATGGAACTGGAAGTTGAATGGTCGATAAGCATGTTGTGTTTGTATTCAAGTAATGTAAATGATATACTAATGTGTATTGCTATATGTGTATATGTACATGAGAATTGAGAGTGAAATGTCTGGGCTAAATCCCGAAGAGCATTCGTGCTAGTGATGTATCCAGACTAAGTTCCGAAGAGCATTCGTGCTAGTGATGTATCCGGACTAAGTTCAGAAGAGCATTCATGCTAGTGATATATCCGGGCTAAATCCCGAAGAGCATTCGTGCTAGTGATGTATCCAGACTAAGTTCTGAAGAGCATTCGTGCTAGTGATATATCCAGGCTAAATCCCGAAGAGCATTCGTGCTAGTGATGTATCCGGACTAAGTTCTGAAGAGCATTCGTGCTAGTGATATATCCGTGCTAAACCCCGAAGAGCATTCGTGCTGGTGTTATATCCGGGCTAGGTCCCGAAGAGCAATCATGCTGGTGACGTGTATTCGGGCCTTCGTGCCTAGTAGGCTTCGTGCCGGTAATTTGAGCAAAGTTTAAGTGTTCATTACTATACGAATTCAAATTTAAATGAGATGATATGTTTACAAGTGTACATACATGATGTTTATAGACTTGGTTAAGTCATTTCAATGTGTAATAACGAATGAATAAGAGCACTATGTGTGTGAATGATTAGAGGCACTGTGTGTGTGCGAATTCCTTTAACCAAGCACTATGAGTGCGAGACCGGTCAGTGGGCACTAAGTGTGTGAAGTGGAATTCATGTAAGACCTCGTCTGAGACGAAGGCATTGATTTGAGATAGTGTGTAAGACCATGTCTGGGACATGGCATCGGCTCGATATGTGAGAATATGTAAGACCATATCTAGGATATGGCATTGTAAGAGCTATATGTGCTTAATGAGTATCCGTAATGATTTCGAATGATTCAACGGGTATATTTAAGATGATAAATTAAGTAAGATCAGAATAAGTGATACAGGTATGTACGGAAGGTATGAGAAAATCAGATGAAAGTAAAAAGATGGTGGATATGTTGTTAAGAAATGAATTCATGTTATAAATGTGTTACGAATTTAGTCTATGGAATGCTTGGTATATGAAGTCATATGTGCTATTGCTAAATGACCCCTATTTTTTTTGTTAATCATATTCAAGAAATTATTTCGATTAAGTTCGACATTTGAAAGTCTGTAAGAATTTGTGATGAATGCTGATAATTTTGGATATATGGGTTATGTGCTAAAATAAATCCCATGCCAGTATACAATATGAGGCTTGATGCCAAATCGATTGTATACGGGTATCGTTAACGATGATTGAATGTGCTAAATGAACTCAATGTTCAGGTATGTGGAAGTTGATTTTCTGTTGGAAATAGGTTAAGTTGAATAGTGAGATATGATGGAGTGATAAAGGATATTTATTGGGATGTTTGAGTATATGTGTACTTTCGGTCAGGTTACAGCTTATACATGAATGAAAATGTGGGTTACAAATATGTGGGTTGATGATGTGAATTATACATATTAATATGTGCTTAATATGTGTTTGAAATGCATTTGTGAATTAAATTAAGTGATTATTACTTATGAAATCAAGAAAATGAGATATATGTGCATACTTGTAGAAATGTTTATGTATTTGTTTTAAGATAAGAAAATGATTTTATAGATCGATGCGAAATCAATAATGAATTACAATTGCCATCGATGAGCTAATGTTTATATGAATATAATTCAATAAGAGGACGTTATCCTAAACTATGCATTGGTAGAAATTTTCGGGGACGAAAACCCCTAAAGGGGGAAAGAGTTGTGACACCCCTAATTTGACCCTAGTTGAAAAGTGGTTTCGGGACCACAAAACTGAGTCATAAAAATAATTAGCTGTCATATTTGATGCTTATTATATGTACATATGCATGTGTGAAAATTTCATGTTTGAATTTTGTTAATTGTAAGTGAATTTTATTAAATAGGACTTATGTGAGAAAATTTAGAAATGTGCTAGGCAAATGTAAGTGGCCTATTTATGCATGTTGCAAAATAATTGTATTTGCATGTCAAATTAACCAAAGAACAAGAAGGTGGCCGGCCATGCTATAAGTTAAAGCTTATTAAAAACATTTGGTGTTAGTCTTTTATGGGAGAAAGAATAAAATAAAAGGTTAGTAATAAAGAAATGAAAAGGGAGGGGTGATGAAAACAAAGTTGTCTCATCCATGTTCCCCCCCCTCCACTGCCGTGAGTTGAAGAAAGATAACAAAAAAAAATTTTACATGCTCATCTTTCTTCTTGGTGGCCGAATTTGGGAAAGGGAAGATTGAAGAGGAAAAACTAAGGTATTCGGCCATGGCTATCCTAGTTTAAGGTATGCATTGTGATTTTCTTTTTAATTGACTATGAGATTAGATTGATAAGTGCATAGCTTATTTAACCCATGGTTTAATTTCATGCATCAATAGACAAATGTTCATTCGGTCAAATGGGGGAATGACTAGAATGGGGTAAAGATTTTTGGATGAGTGGCTAAGAGGCACCTTGTACATTCGGTCAAAGATTGAGTCTATTTAGAATGTTAATTTCTTCCTCTATGATTATTTTCCTTGCATGTTAAATGGTTCTTGATAAGGCCAAATGAGTTATGAAAGTTTTTATAAATGTATGAAAGTCTTCATGCTATGAAAAATTCGGTTGAAATATGGAGAATGAGAGCTGTCATTTAGGTTAAGACCAAAGGAATGATCAATAGGCATTAAAGGGTTAAATGTGTGAATTTAAGGTATAAGAACCTATAGGTATTTACATGGGTAAGGTTAAAAATTAATGTGGTATATTCGGCTAAATGGGTGATAATGGTTTATAATGTTGAATTGAATTATGATTATGTACATTAGAATTAGATATAACAAAAAAAAAAAACTATGTGAATTTGGATGCAATATTACATTCGGCCTAGAGGCATTAGATGAACATTTGTGGAAATCTCAAAGTCTTGAATAATGGTGATTGTAAGATGATGTAAAAATCATTGAATTATATACATAAGTAGTTAGCAAAGTGATTAAGCTACCGAATTTAATTATTAAATGAGTTCTAAGCTTGCTGAATTTTGAGATGTGATTGGGAGTAAATTTGACATGAGCATATTTTGTTAATGATATATTGATAAATGTTGAGTTATGAACCATGATATGAAATTAATTATCAAATTGCCGAATGCGTTTATAATTAAGTAAGGTTAATAATAGGGCAATGAGTGGCTAGTAGAATCCAGTAGTCTTCTTGTTATATTCGGCCATGAGTTTGTATAATTGGTTTGTAATAGATTAAATTTGTTTATTCAAGCTCAAGAGCTTAGGGAGTCTAATTCGGAAAAGAGAAAAAGCTACCTAACCGAATAGTCGATCTGTAATCGTTCGGCAATTTCCGAGGTAAGTTCTTAAGTATTTGAGTTTGATTCCTTTGTAAGTTTTTAGTGATTAAACGTTGAGTAAATTCAATCATAATAGGACATAATGAGTTGATTTAATAAGATATGATGTGGTCATGATATGTCTTAAACTCAAATGGTAAGTTCATAAGTGTTTGGACTTGGAAATTTAAGAGCAAATTGTAATAATTTGCTTTGGACAGCAGCAGTAACGTGATTTTAGAAAATCACTATAAATTGTTGGTGTGGAATTATAGGCTGAATAAAATGTGTAATCAAAGCTTAGTTAGTCTAATTTCTTATAAAAGAGACCGTGTAAGCAAAGAAATTCCCTGTAAAGAGATATTAAAAGTTGTGTGGGACAGTGTCAGAATGACTCCGAAATCCCCTATTCTGTTTTTGAAAAATCATTATAATTTGTAAAAAAATGGTTATAAGATAAGAATTATATGCTTAGACTCCTTAATGGGTCTAGTTTCAAATGAAATCAAATAGAATACATTATGAATTCTGTACAATGAAAAATTTGATTCGTAGTGAAGAGTGGTCAGATTAGTCAAATAGTGAAGCAGGGGAAACTTTAAGAAAAATCTGGTACTGATTGGCCAAACCTAAAATTTTGGAAATTTTATGGATGGAAGATATGCGAGTCTGTATTCAGGGAAAATTAACGGCAAGTGATTTGGAGTTTTGTAGCTCCAGTTTTAAATAATTTAGTGACTCTTGCTCAGGAAAACAGCTCGTAGTGAATATGTGATTTTGTTGTAAATATGGATAAAACTTGTTTTAGTTGCTCACAAGCTATTCATTAAACCCATACGTGAATTCTAAATCGTGATATTGTAAAACGATATATGAGTGCTAGACGGATCTTCGATATTAAAATTTGTGAAATTGTAAGTTTATGAGTATTCGAATATGAAATGATAGTATGGCGTGAAATTGATTTATTCATTGGAAAATGATTGGTGTAGATTCGGCCAAGACAAAGTGTATACATGATAGTATATGTGGTATGTGAAGTATATTTGGAAAATTGTGATGTGAATTCATGAAAATTTATATTTTGATTTAGGATTTTATGTGATGAATGTGAACATGCATATATGTGATGAGGCCGAATGGCCAATGTGATGAATGTGAGCATGCATATGTGTGATAAGGCCGAATGGCCAATGTGGTGAATATGAACATGCATATATGTGATAAGGCCGAATGGCCTATGTGATGAATGTGAACATGCATATATGTGATGAAGCCGAATGGCCAATGTGATGAATGTGAGCATGCATATGTGTGATAAGGCCGAATGGCCAATGTGGTGAATGTGAACATGCATATATGTGATGAGGCCGAATGGCCAATGTGATAAATGTGAGCATGCATATATGTGATAAGGCCGAATGGCCAATGTGATGAATGTGAGCATGCATATATGTGATGAGGCCGAATGGCCAATGTGATAAATGTGAGCATGCATATATGTGATAAGGCCGAATGGCCAATGTGATGAATGTGAGCATGCATATGTGTGATAAGGCTGAATGGCCAATGTGGTGAATATGAAAATGCATATATGCGGTAAAGCCGAATGGCTAGTGTGAAATATGTAGGCGATGTGCGTATATTGTGGCCGAACGACCAAATGTGAAAGGTGTGTATTATTAGATATTTGATGAGGCAAATGAATTACAAATATGACAGTCGATGTGAATGTTGTAACATGTGATTAAATGTACATGAAACTTGGAAATATATTCCGAGTGAGACCCGATGACTACGTGTGGAGATTATGTCCGGGTAAGACCCGATGACTACGTGTGGAGATTTTGTTCGAGTAAGACCCGATAACTTCGTGTGGAGATTACATCCGAGCTAAAGGTCTCGCCGATAATCCGAGTAGAAGTTAAAGCTATAAGACTTCGTAATAAGAATTGCTTATAAATATATTCAATGCGAAAGGTTAAACAGGTATGTACTCCAAGTTTATATGTGAGCTTGATTTGCACTAGATCATAAGGTAGTTATGTGATGCATACGAGAGCAATCTATGAGACTATTCCTATGATTATGTGACATCGGATTAGTTTGAGAGGTTATGTGAAATCATACGATATATCTATGTCACATGAGCTCACTTTTATGTGAAAGTTTATCTGCCTATTGTATATGATGAGATGTGCATATTCGGTAAAGGGATGGTATGCCCGAAGGAAGAGTGAAATAAAAATACGAACAACTATGTTATAATTTGATTGTTATCTGTTGACACTGCTTAAAACTTACTAAGCATTGTAATGCTTACTCCGTTTACTCTGATTCCTCTGTTTTATAGATCTCATTGCGAAGCTACAGGCTCGGGGATCGTCACCAACTAGTCACACTATCACTATCCACTGCTTGTTACTGTTATGTTTAGAACTATTTTATGGCATGTATAGAATAGACTAGTGGCGGAAGAATATTTTTGGTTAATGTATATAAGCCATGCGAAAATGGCATCTTTTGAATGTTTACTTAGTGAAGTTTAAATTTTATCTCTGGCTGTGCTTAGTACTTATTTAAATGAATGATCTTTATTTCAAGAAAAAGTTTAAAATTTTACTGTTCTGACATGAGTTACAAGTCCGGTAATGCCCCTTACCTATTATGGCGACGGTTACGGGATAGGGGTGTTACAGTGTGACCTACACGACTTAGGCTGATTTGGGTGTGTGGGCCACACAGGCGTGTGGTCGTAGGCTAGGCCGTGTGGGCAACATGGGCAGGGCCAATTTGGGCATGTGGTCTCGTCCCATACGGGCATGTGGGCCCAAAATTTTAAAATTTTCCCTAGGGTCACACATGTTGTTTCGATCGACTTTAGGCCTTCTGTAGGATCGGTAAGGGTAAAACAGGCCCAAATGCATGAGATCTGCTAATCTGATAAACTGATTTGAGTATTAAGAAATCCGATATGTATGGTTTGACTGTTTTGTATAAAAATGTATGATACATGTATATGAGCATGCAAAATATGTTAATTCTGTACTATCTTTTTATCTGTTATCTGTATTTGTATATAGGGTTGGATTTGTATATGTGGAGGAAGTGTACTGTGAGGCGACATTTTGCTGATATATTGGCAGCTTGGCTGCAAACTATTCTGATAAGTGTCGTATAGATACTATGTGCTATGTAGGGATGGGTGGGTGTTTTAAACCCCATGTGGTGGGTTGGGATGGTCGGAAATGGTGCGTAGAGGATAGGGGTTGGACTTTGCATGTCTCTATGTTTCTGATAATCCGAATCTGTTAAGGACTAATGTCCCTGTTGATTTGTTATGTGATAATCTAGGTTAATATGCATGTTGGTTTCCGTTGAGTTATACACTAAGTTTTTAAAAACTCACATCTGTTTGTCTACTCTGTCCAAGTAATCCTCAAGCATAGGTGGGTCGGTGAGACGAAGGCTCAATGGCAACCACTACTTCATGAACTATTTTTAATTAATGATTTATTTAAATTTCTATTTTTTCTTGGGAGTTTTGTAGTTTTGGGACTCTCTAGACTGTCTATTTTAAATTTTTGGACTAGGATGCACTTCTGATTTTTATTCTGCAACGTTTGGCAAAACTATGGTTTTATGCAAACAAATGTTTTTAAAAATACAAGCTCGGTTTTCAAATAAAACGACTTTCAAACTTCCGCTGCAAATTATTGTTTTACTTAAAAGGACAAACAAATGATGGTCATATTAAAGAGTATAATAATATGTTTTCCTAGAACATAGACTCCTTTGGTAACAATTAATATGTGAAATTTAACATGATAAGATTGGTTTCAAAACCCTTCTTCGTAACATTCTCAGATTCAACCATAACGTTTAGGACGGGTTTGGGGTGTTACAATTATAATGCCACTAAGTCAACAAAATAAATATAATTTCCAAACAATTATATGTAATATTCGCTTTAGGAAATATGTCAAAATCTTCAAATATCTAAAAAAAATTGCAACTTCAGGTGCATCCAACCATAATGAGCTTTAAATAGAATTATCATATTTTATGACTCATAAATAGATCCTTCATAGTTAAATATTTTGCTTCCAACCCCTTAATTGGGATGATGACAAAAAAATCACAAATATTATAAAATAAATAAAAATTAATAACCCAATCTTCTCTTTTTCATCCTTTCAAAATAGATATTTATAGCAATAGTGATTCATATGAAATATAATATTTTCCTCATTCACAATCTCAATATAAGCTTCATTATAAATATCTTTTAAAACCAGTGGATTAACCATCACAAGATATCAATAGATTAGCTCTTTTAGAGCTTTCAACTAATTTTTTACTATCAAATATTGGAATAATATTTGTTTATTTTAGTACCAAATAAGATAAATATTTTCTATCTATAATGATAGAATTTATTATTACATTCTTATATCCTTCCTCAAAGAATATAAATAGAAACAAAATATTTAGGCTTATGCCACATATGTGGCCAATAATCTTCCATATCATATTGATAACATAAGTTATCTTTACCCTTTGAAGAGTTATCTTGAGAACTCTCATTGTTCTTTTATTTATTACTATATTCCCACTTTTAGTGGTCCAAGATTATATCTTTTACTTTCTTTATGTTAGCATTCACTTTAGGGAATGCAATAAATCTAGTAGGACAGACTTCTAAACACCTCCATTGATTTTTTATTTCATAATCATCGTCGCAAAACATGCGTGGATTTCAAATCAACATCTATCTATTCATGTTGTCATGATTAGTCTCCAATCATGCCCTCAATTACAACAACAACCATGGTCTTTATATTTTCATTTTTCATAATTGTTATCTACCGCTACATTCACTTTAGGGAATGAAGAAAAACTGGTTGGGAGAATTTCATAGTTTTTCATTAGTAACTTATTATTTTGCTTAGCCACTAATAGGTATGAGATCGTTCGAAAATATTGTTAAGGTCATTTTCACAATATTGCTACTGCAAGACCATATTAAATATTTCAATCATATAGTGTATTGTTGTAACACCTCTAACCCGTATCCGTCGCCGGAATGGGTTATGAGGTATTACCAGACGAGACATAGCTTTTTGGCAATCACAATCATACTCATGCATACAACTCAAATACCAAGCAATTTTAACATAAATAATCAATTTAACATCTTTATAAATCATATCATAACCATTTAATCAAGATATGTCCAATATAAAGTTATAAGCAAATAATGCCAAACATATCATTTTGACACAAAAGATATGCGCATATCAAAGTCATTACAATCATCCACATCAAGTAAAATAATTATGAATTATAAAAATTTCTCATGTCTTAAATATATAACAAATTAACATACATCTTTGGCATCAATATATAAACATATAAATATATATAATCACAACTTGCCCAATTTTTTCTTAAATAAAATAATAGCATCGAAATAAGATATGGTATGCCACTAAAAATTTAAACTATAAAACACCCTGATGTTTTAGCATTTATCTGCATATAAGCATGCATTCAACCTACTTGTACTCCAAACATAACATAAGTTACTATTCATTTGATCATTTCAATGCTTTAGCCGAATATTTGAATGTTTAATATTCAGTTTAACCAAAGTCAAATTTTAACTTAATTCAAAAAAAAAAACATTTCAAGAATCAAATCCAAAAGCCAAACATAATATACCCTTCTCATTCGTAAATCACAAATAAACCTAAATGCATTATATAAAGTAACCATTTTAACTAACACTGTAATTTACCAAACCAATTCAATAACCATATAATTGACTAAGTGAAAATTTAAGCATAAAACTCAATTTCACTTACACACCAATCAAAATTACAAACCCAACAAAAACTTAAAAGTCATATTCGAATGTCCTTACTATTTCATTACCAATCTGAATACACAAACCTCATATACTAAATATACAACTCCATTTTATGACATAATTTTTACATGGATACATTAACCGAAAATAATTACCTAATATAACAAATATTCATGTGCCGAATTAACCACAACCCATCAAATAATATACAACTATTTTAGCCTTTAAGAAATCATACCATAATCATCATGAATCATACAAATATTTCACTCATTCAAATGTACAAAAAGTGCACACTTAACCAATAGAATTCAAAATAAATTAATCACTATACAATTGGCTATAAATTCACCATTTAATCCATTACAAGCCGAATCATACAACTCATCACACTTGCAAATCAATCTATATATTAAGCTTACTAAATGAGCTATTTATAAATCATTCACTTTGCAACCAACCACTTCAAACCATATTCACCTATAAATATGTTTCCTAGTCGAATATGTCAACCACAATCAATATATCAACCACATTATTTACTCAACCATGTAAACATGCTTGGCAAGATAAACAAACCATTTTAGCATGGCTTTTTAACATATATACATATCAAAATCAAATATGTCCAAAGGATAATAAAACCTATACATGCCATAAGTTCAAATTTAAAACTTTTAAAAGTACCGAAAATAAACGATAGTGCCATTGTCTTTACTGACGATCCCCGAGCATGTAACGATTTCCAAAATCTATAAAATAAAGACAAATATACACACAAAGTAAGCTAACCTAGCTTAGTAAGCCTTAGGCAAATAAACAACTCAAAAGCATTATGAACTCAATTTAACTAAGTTAATACATAATTTCTTAATTCCATTTAATATCAAACATACAATTTCGTAAACATTATATACTTTCATATATAACCTTATCTTGGCCGAATATAAATACATATATCCATCATCAAGAATCATTTAATTCAAAGCCACAATATCATTACATAACCGAATATATATATATAAATCAAATTTCAATATCACATACTTATTCATTAAACCACATATAGCTTATTATATACAAAAATATCACCATTAGCATCCTTATAACTTATATCACATATCAATAACCAACTTATCATACTTTCAAGTAGGCAAATAATTTTACGTACCTGTTCACTTTAACCTGATTTCACATTCATTCGTAACTTATCATTGGCTGTTGAACCATTCAGAATTGTATAGGATACTCAGATAATCACATATATTGTACAATGCCAACGTCCCAGACGTGGTCTTACATGCAATCATATATCGATAAATCGATGCCACTGTCCCAGACAGGGTCGTACATGAATCAAATACGATGCTGATGTCCCAGACATGGTCTTACACGTAATCACATATCGATGCCAACATCCCAGACGTGGTTTTACACGAGAACACATATTGAAATCATATGTCATGACATATGTATCCTAGCTATTCCTATGGTTCGTACAAGACTTTTGAATGTTGTAACTCGATCGGGTTGAACTTGAACATATTATTCCCAAGCATATTCACATTCGACAATTGCATTATAAACCCATAGAGATTCAAATCGATATTTTAATTTGACATATAGTAATAATTAACAACGTTTACTTGCCTACAGACTTACCTCGGATATCGACGAATGATGTAAATCGACTACTCAATTATTTTTGTTTTCCCCCGCTTTAAGTCCGATTTCTTTTATTCTTGATTTATACAATTTCAAATTAAACTCATTCAAACACAATTTCATTCGATTAATACAACAACACATAAATGGGAAAATTGCCATTTTACCCCTAATATTTCACACTTTTACAAATTAATCCAATTTGCATAAAACACAAAATACACAAAATTTCAATACAACATGCTTGGGCCAAATGTTCATCTTTATTCATATAAATCCATACATTTCATTTATTTCACATTTAGTCCCTAAATTTATAATTTTTGCAATTTAGCCCTAATTACTCAAATGCATCAAAAATTTCAATACAACACATATTAATCCAAAACATATCTTTCGTAATTCATCATTAAACATCACAAAACACAATTGTTCATCAATGGCATAACTCAAAATATTCATCAAAATAAAAAATTCAAGCATGGGTCAGATAGTACTCGAAGCAACGATCTCAAAAACGTAAAAATTATCAAAAACCGAAACCAAACTAACCTTGAATCAAGCTTGAGAATGACCAAATATCACAAAGCTTTTGTTTCTTTTTATTTTCGGTCAAAATTTAAACATATGAACATGACTTTTAATTATGTTATATTATATCATATATATTATTTACCTTTTTACATATTTAACCTTTTAAAATTAATAACAAAAACAAGTATAATAAGGGTACATTCGGCCATCACTTAGTCTAAAGGGTTACTTGCAACATAAATGCTTCAATTTACAAAGCCATTAACAATTCGGTCCTTATAAAACAAACTATCAAGTTATCAATTTACGCGATTAAATCCTTTTTCTTAATCAGACACTCAAATGTCAAAATTAAATTACAAAAATTTCACAGGCATAAATTCACACAAGATAAACACAGAAACTAATTTTTAAATATTTTTTGACTCAGATTCGTGGTCCAAAACCACCGTTCCGATTAGGGTCTAAATTGGGCTGTTACAACTCTCCCCCTAAGGGATTTTCGTCCCTAAAAATCTTACTGATGAAAAGGCTCGGATAATATTCTTTCATTGCATCTTCCGGTTCCTAAGTTGCCTCTTCAACACTGTGTTTATGCCACAATACTTTCAATAACGAAATTTTTTTATTTCACAATTCTTTCACTTCACAAGCCAGAATACAAATTGATTCTTCTTCATAAGTCATATTGGAGTTAATCTCAATCTATGACAGATTTAACACATGTAAATGATCAGATCTATATCGATGTAGCATCGAAACATGGAATGCATTATGGATCTTTTCTAGCTCAGGGGGCAATAACAGACTGTAAGCAGTAGGCCCGATGCGTTCTATTACCTTATACGACCCAATAAACCTCAGACTTAATTTGTAACACCCCAAACCCGGCCTAGACGCTATGGCTGAAATCTAGCATGTCACATTGAAGTGTTTTTCAAAAACCATGTTCTCATTGAAAACACTTCTTTCTATTTAAAACCTCTGACCATTTTAAAACTTGTGAAAACCTTAGTTTCCGTTGGTTTATTAAAAGTCATTCTCTTGTAAAACATTATTACCTTTAAAACTTTATTTGCTGGGGAAGCTTAGTTTAAAGTTTTGCGGAAATGTGATATTTTGAAAAACAATTATTGTTTTGGAAAAGAAAATCGTGTTCTACTCCAGCAATTATAAAATAGTATATAAAATTCCAAATTTAGAACTAGAAATTAAAAGAGGTCTCGTTACAACCCAGATCAACTAGAAGTACTTGTAAATAGATAACTTAAAAGAAAGTCAAAAACAATAGTAGTTGTGTGGCCACCTCCGAGTCCCTCGCAGCACCGATCCTCCTAATGCTGGGGATTACCTGTACAGTTAATAAACGGGGTAACTTTATGAAAACTCAGTGTGTAATCCCCTCCTAAAATAAAATAGTTAGAAACCAGACAGAATTTAGAATCAGTCTGGGCCGAAACCCATTATAGTAACAGAACAATGTGTGTGGGCCAAAGCCCAGTACAATTTCAATTGGGTCTCAACCCTTATCAGAATCAATTGGGCCTAGCCCATTCTCAAAATCAGTAACAATTAGGCCTAGCCCATTAACAGAATCAGGTGGGCTTAAGCCCAGTACAGAATCAGTATCAGATGTAGATATAAAGACAGATTCCTAGCCCAGTCCAACCAACACACCACCCGTACCAACCAACACACCATGTGGGGATAAAATCAACCCACCCAGCCAACACACCAAGCTTAGCACCTATTGCGGCGCTAAGTCAACAGAACGGCTCAATGCCGTAGACAGGACGGCTGAACGCGGTAGATATCACAGCAACGCTACCAGTTAACAGAATAACTATAAGCCATAAGTATCCCAGAAAAGCTAAAGCCTTATACAGAATGACTACGAGCCGTACACTTCCTCCGTCCATAATAACCCAACTCCATGCAATATGTCATGTCATAAATATTACGTGCATGCAAAGTCATACTCAGACAATCATATATGTAAATCATAGGCACACATCAGTCATACGGAACATAAGGGCATAATCATCATTCTACCATACAGGGGTATTATAGTCATTTTACACCAAAAGGGTATTTCGATGATTTTACAAACCGGGTCTTAATGACCCAACAAAAGGTCCACTATCGCCTCGAGCGACTTAAGTAACCTAAACAAACATAACAGTGCAAATGGGCCTAAGACCCATTACTCAACCCAAGTGGGCCCACACCCTCGTGTGGCCCATTTAGCCCAAATTTAGATATGGCTATGTGACTTACATAGTCCAGTCCAATATTTATCACTTATTGAGGATTTAATCTGTGTGGGGCCCAAGAGCCCATTGGGCCTACATGGTCCATTTCGGCCCAACGAAGCCCTTAACGACCCATGCCATGAACACGACATGACAGGCCCAACTATGTTCTACCTAACAGCTAAATTTACACAAGTGGGCCCCCGAGGCCCATTGGGCCCATTTGGCCCAGAATAGCCTCAGCACACGAGAACACTCGTGGTGGCCTCTACATTCTATCGCCCATGATTTGTAGGCTTGGCTCGACCCACGTGCGTACGCATGCTCGTGAGGCCCCGAATGCCGATGTTTTGGCTTTTCGACTTTTACCGACTTCCAACAAAGAAGGGCGTGAATACACACATGTTTATGGGATCGCATCGAAGTCCACGATCACCAACCTTGATTAAGCAGGTATGAAATAATCCCTCCTAAAACCAGAGATCACCAACTCATCTTGTTCGCTCTATTTAAAGCCAGCTTCTCGCCAATTATCATGTTAGCTTCCCGATGTGGGATTACTTTCAACCATTAGGAAAATTCCTTATTTTTATATGACCACTTCAACCACAGAGTGCCAGTCCAACTCCACCTCCTACACAGCTCAAACAGGAAAATAAATACCCTATTGCACATCCTAAGACTTGAACCTTAGACCTCACAATTACACAACATGCCACCTTGCCACTCCACCACAGGCTCTTTCTGTGTCACCAATTTAGCCTCAATTAATTTATAAGGTCTATAGGCCAAAGTCCAGGTTCCTTTAAAAGAAAAACCAAAATAAATTGCAAGAACCAAGACCTGAACCCAGGCTCCCTTGCAACCTTAATGATGCCACAACCACTAGACCAGATGCTTCATTGTCATATTTATTTACCATAATAATTTAAAAGGACTTCATCCAAGCACCCAGGGTTTTATTCACTTAAAACCAAAATTTTTGCTAAAGCTCAGGTTTGAACCCAAGGTTTCTCCAACACTTCTCAAGGCCATTAACCACCAAAGCAGACATTCAATTGTGTCATCTCCTCGTACAATTAAATGCTTATGTACAACCTCCTTACGGACCCATACTCATGGCCCAATACTTCTAGGCCTAAATTCAGAACGTTACATAATTTTCCTTTACGACTGAATCTGAGTATTTTCTTCCACGGTGAGACTTTCAAAACACTCTATCCCGGATCTGAAACTCTATATCTTTATGTTTCAAGTCCGTATATGATTTATGGTGATCTGATATTACTTTTAGACTTTCATGAATCACTTTCACTTTTTGTTCAGTTTCTCTAATCAAATCAACCTAGTGTATCTTGTTTTCACTGAGTTCAGTCCAATACAATGGTGTACGACATTTACGACCATATAAAGCCTCGTAAGGGGCCATTTTGATACTCGATTGAAAGCTATTATTGTATGCAAATTCAATCAGAGGTAGGTATCTTTCCCACGTACCTTCAAACTCGAGAATGCAACATCTCAACGTATCCTCAAGTATCTGAATGATTCTCTCGGACTGACCATCTGTCTAGGGATGAAAAGCAGTGCTAAAATACACTTTAGTACCTAATGCATCTTGCAGCTTCTTCCAAAACCGCGGTGTAAACGTCGGATCTCTATCCAACACAATAGAAATAGGTACTCCGTGTAGTCTCATAATCTGAGAAACATATAACTCAGCAAGTTTATCGAGTGAATAATCTATACGAATTGGAATAAAGTGAGCCGATTTAGTCAATCTATCCACTATAACCCAGATTGCATCTTTCTTGCTCGGTGTCAATGGTAAACCGAATACAAAATCCATTGTAACTCTGTCCTATTTCCATTTAGGTATCATGATCGACTGAAGCAATCCAGAAGGTACCTGATGCTTGGCTTTTACTTGCTGACAAACTAAACATTTCGAAACATAGTCAGAAATGTCTTGTTTTATACCGTGCCACCAGTAATGCTATTTAAGATCATTATACATCTTCGTACTACCTGGGTGAATAGATAGCCGACTATTATGAGCTTCGTTCAAAATCATCTGAATAAACTCTGTATTTCTCAGAACGCATATTCGGTTTCTGAACCGCAAATATCCCTCAGTATCCATTTGAAATTTTGAATCAACATTCGAATCATATTGAGCCCGCTTTACTATCAAATCATTATCGAGCTTCTGAGCTTCACAAATCTGCTGAATAAATAACGGTCTTTCTTTTAACTCGGCTATTATCACACCATCATCCGACATAACCACATGTGCATTCATTGCATGCAAAGCAAACAGGGATTTTTGACTTATAGCATCAGCAACAACATTAGCCTTTCCTAGATGATAGTCAATCACAAGCTCATAATCTTCTAGCAACTTTAAACATCGATGCTGTCTCAAATTCAGATCTTTCTGAGCCATCAAATACTTCAAACTTTTGTGATCGAAATAAACATGACATTTTTCATCAAACAGATAGTGGTGTCATATTTTCAATGCAAACACAATAGCTGTCAATGCTAGATCATGCATCGAATAGTTCTTTTCATTCAACTTTAACTGTCTCGAGGCATAAGCTATAAATTTGCCTTCTTGCATAAAAACACAGCCTAAACCATTTAAAGATGCATCACTATAAATAACAAATTCTTTACCCGATTCTGGCTGAACTAGCACTGGAGCTTCTGTCAAAAGGGCCTTCAACTGATCAAAACATTTCTGGCACTTTTCTGACCACTCAAACTTAACATCTTTTTACAGTAGCTTGGTCATCGAGGTTGCAATAATCGAGAACCTTTTCACGAATTGTCTATAATAATCAGCAAGTCCCAGAAAATTTCGGACTTCAGAAATGTTTCTCGGAGGTTTCCAGTCAAGTATTGCTGAAATCTTACTCGGATCAACTCGAATACCTGATGCTGAAACAACATGTCCCCGAAAGCTAACTTCATGTAACCAGAACTCACATTTACTAAACTTCGCATACAACTGTTTTTCTCGCAAAGTCTATAACACAAGTCTCAAATGCTCGACATGTTCGATTTCATCACGAGAGTAGATCAATATATCATCAATGAACACAACTAAAAACCAATCCAAATACTATCTGAAGATCCAATTCATCAAATCCATGAAAACAGCAGGTGCATTAGTAAGTCCGAAAGGCATAACCAAAAACTCATAATGTCCGTACCTCGTTCGGAAGGCAGTTTTTGGCACATCGAAGTCTTTAACTCGCAACTAATAGTAGTCTAATCTCAAATCTATTTTCGAAAACACTGTAGCCCCTTTCAACTGATCAAACAGGTCATCAATACGTGGAAACAGGTATTTATTCTTTATAGTCACCTTATTGAGCTGACCTTAGTTGATGCAATTCTCATAGTTCCATCTTTCTTTTTCATAAATAGAACTTGCACACCCCAGGGAGAGAAACTCGGTCACGCAAAGCCTCTATCTGTTAGCTCTTGCAACTGTGCTTTCAATTCTTTTAATTCAGTAGGTGCCATTCTGTACGGAGCTATCAAAATTGGAATTGTCCTAGGCTCTAATTCAATACCAAACTCTACCTCTAGAACAGGTGGCAAACCCGACAATTCTTTAGGAAACATATCCGTGTACTTACACACAACTGGTACTGATTTAATCTTCTTTTCGGCCACTTTACTATCAAGCATATATGCTAAGTAAGCTTCACAACCTTTTCACACATATTTTCGAGCTAACATCGAGGATATCACTGCCAGTAAACCATTCAGATTATTAGATTTAATCTGAATAACTTCATCATTCTGGCACAGTAAATCAATAGTCTTTCTTTTACTGTTAACCACAGCGTCATGCAAAGTCAACCAGTCTATACCAAGAATTATATCAAACTCGTCGAATGGTAGCAACATTATATCAGGCGAGAAACACGAATCTTGAATCATCAATGGACAATTCTTACACAATTTATCAACCAGAACACACCCACCCAAAGGGTTTGATACTTTAATTACAAATTCAGTAGACTCAATAGGTAGAGTCTTACTGGATACTAAGGTCTCACACACATAAGATTGAGTCGAACCAGGATCAATCAATGTAATAACACTAGTATCATAGAGAGTAAATGTACCGGTAATGACATCTGGATATGAAGCCTCCTCTCGTACGCATATAGCATAGGCTCTGGCTGGTGCACGAGCCTAAGATCTGACTGTTGTATCTTTAGTCCCTCTCTGACTGTGACTCACATTACCCGTATGTATAGGCGGTCTGCCTCGCACTGACACACTACCCGGTCTCGCATTTTGTACTGGATTTTGTTCAACTAACTCAGGACATTAACGAACAAAATGATCTATCGATCTGCATTTAAAACAGGCCCAATCAGGAAATGTACAACTGCCAGGATTTTGTTTACCATAATGTTTACACTCGAGTTGATTCGATCTAATATTATCAATGCTAGCTACTGAGGTAGCTCTCGAGCTCATAGGTGGTCTATTCGATCTCGTCTAGAATAACCCGAAGTAGCCTTAGAATGGCTAAAATCATCTCAGAACTTCTTTGATGCCAATTGAAATGATTTACTTGATGATCTCTTCCATGAATCTCTAGCTTCAAAGTCAGCTTTTCTTTTCTCTTTCCCGAGCTCTTCGACTTTACACGCTCGCTCAACCAGTACTACGAACTCTTTTATTTTAAGTATGCCAACTAGCAGTTTAATATCTTCGTTCAACCCGTCTTCAAATCTTTTACACATGATAGCTTCAGTTGAAACACATTCGCGGGCATACCAACTGAGTCTCACAAATTTTCGCTTATATTCTACCACAGTCATGCAACCCTGTTTTAATTGAAGAAATTCCTTGCGCTCCTGGTCAATGAATCTCTGAGTGATATATTTCTTATGGAACTCAGTCTGAAAGAAGTCCCAGGTCACCCGTTATTTCGGAACTACTGATACTAGTATAGTCCACCAGTGATATACAGTGTCTCGTAGTAAAGATATGACACATTTAAAGCACTCATCCGGGGTACAAGATAACTCATCAAACACACGGATAGTATTATCAAGCCAGAATTCAGCTCGCTCAGCATCATCATCATTAGTAGCTTTGAACTCTTCGTGTTTTCTGATTTTATCAATAAGTGGCTTAAGCAATCTCAACGGATCACTCACTTAAGGTATAACAGGTATCAAAGATAAATTAGTCGGGGGTGGAGGTTGTTGTACAACCGGATTAGTCCAGATATATTGAGTAAACTAGTCGTTCATCATTTGGTAAAAGGCATGCTTAGCCTCCCCCTCTTGGTTCTCGAGGTCGGTCGAGAATCAATCGACGCTGTCCCTTGCGCGGGAGCAGGCGCTACACTTTCATTATCATCAGCTACAGCTCTGTCGGGATCCATTTACTATACGAGAACATATTTTCAAATGTCAGAAATCATCATACTATCGCAGTATATAATATGACATGTATAGCTAAACTCTCACGCGCTATGTTAGTCCTAGAATCGACCAAACCGTAGCTCTGATACCAATCAAATGTAACACTCCTAACCCGTATCCATCACCGGAATGGGTTACGAGATATTACCAGACGACACACAACTTTCTGGAAATCACAATGATACTCATGCATACGACTCAAATACCAAGCAATTGTAACATAAATAATCAATTTAACATCTCTATAAATCATATCATAACCATTTAATCAAGATATGTCCAATATAAAGTTATAAGAAAATAATGCCAAACATATCATTTTAACACAAAGCATATGCCCATATCAAAGTCATTACAATCATCCACATCAAGTAAAACAATTATGAATTATAAAAATTTCTCATGTCTTAAATATATAACAAATTAACATACATCTTTGGCATCAATATATAAACATATATATATATATAATCACAACTTACCCAAAATTTTCTTAAATAAAATAATAGCATCGAAATAAGATATGGTATGCCACTAAAATTTTAAACTATAAAACACCCTGATGTTTTAGCATTTATCCACATATAAGCATGCATTCAACCTACTTATACTCCAAACATAACATAAGTTACTATTCATTTGATCATTTCAATGCTTTAGCCGAATATTTGAATGTTTAATATTCAGTTTAACCAAAGTCAAATTTTAACTTAACTAAAAAAAAAACATTTCAAGAATCAAATCCAAAAGCCAAACATAATATACCCTTCTTATTCGTAAATCACAAATAAACCTATATACATTATATAAAGTAACCATTTTAACTAACACTTTAATTTACCAAACCAATTCAATAACCATATAATCAGCTAAGTGCAAATTTAAGCATAAAACTCAATTTCACTTACACGCATCATTTACTCAACCATGTAAACATGCTTGGCAAGATAAACAAGCTATTTTCGCATGGCTTTTTAACATATATACATATCAAAATCAAATATGTCCAAAGGATAATATAGCCTATACATGCCATAAGTTCGAATTTAAAACTTTTAAAATTACTGAAAATAAACGATAGTGCGATTAACTTTACTGACGATCCCCGAGCATGTAACGATCTCCAAAATCTATAAAACAAAGACAAATATACACACAAAGTAAGCTAACTTAGCTTAGTAAGCCTTAAGCAAATAAATAACTCAAAAGCATTATGAACTCAATTTAACTAAATTAATACATAAATTTATTAATTTCATTGAATATCAAACTTACAATTTCGTAAACATTATATACTTTCATATATAGCCTTATCTTGGCCGAATATAAATACATATATCCATCATCAAGAATCATTTAATTCAAAGCCACAATATCATTACATAACCGAATATATATATAAATCAAATTTCAATATCACATACTTATTCATTAAACCACATATAGCTTCTTATATACACAAACGTCACCATTAGCATCCTTATAACTAATATCACATATCAATAACCAACTTATCATACTTTCAAGTAGGCAAATAATTTTACGTACTTGTTCACGTTAACCTGATTTCATATTCATTCGTAATTTATCATTGCTCGTTGAACCATTCAGAATCGTATATGATACTCAGATAATCACATATATCGTAAAATGCCAACGTTCCAGACATGGTCTTACATGCAATCACATATCGATAAATCGATGCCACTGTCCCAGACAGGGTCTTACATGAATCAAATACGATGCTGATGTCCCATACATGGTCTTACACGTAATCAAAAATCGATGCCAAAGTCCCAGATGTGGTCTTACACGAGAACACATATCGAAATCCTATGTCATGACATATGTATCCTAGCTATTCTTAAGGTTCGTACAGGGCTTCTGGACGTTGTAACTTGATCGGATTGAACTTGAACATATTATTCCCAAGCATATTCACATTCGACAATTGCATTATAAACTCATAGAAATTCAAATCAGCATGTTAATTTTACATATAGTAATTATTAAAAACGTTTACTTGCCTACAGACTTACCTCGGATATCGACGAACGATGTAAATCGACTATTCAATTATTTTTGTTTTCCCCTGATCTAAGTCTGATTTCTTTTGTTCTTGATCTATAGAATTTCAAATTAAGCTCATTCAAACACAATTTCATTCAATTAATACAACAACACATAAATGGGTATATTACCATTTTACCCCTAATATTTTACACTTTTACAAATTAATCCAATTTGCATAAAACACAAAATACACAAAATTTCAATACAACATACCTAGGCTGAATGTTCATCTTATTCATATAAATCCATACATTTCATTTATCTCACATTTTAGTCCCTAAATTTATAATTTTTGCAATTTAGTCCTAATTACTCAAATTCATCAAAAATTCCAATACAACACATATTAATCCAAAACATATCTTTAATAATTCATCATCAAACATCACAAAAAAAAGTCATCAATGGCATAACTCAAAATATTCATCAAAATAAAAAATTCAAGCATGGGTTGGATAGTACTTGTGACAGCCCTAATTTGACCCTAGTCGGAAAGTGGTTTCGGGACCACGAAACCGAGTCATAAAAATAATTAACAGTCATATTTGATGCTTATTATATATGAATATGCATGTGTGAAAATTTCATGCTTAAATTTTGTATATAGTATGTGAAATTTATTAAATAGGACTTGTATGAGAAAATTTAGAAATGTGCTAGGCAAATGCTAAAGTGGCCTATTAATATATGTTGGAAAGTGCTTGTACTTGCATGTCAAATTAGCCAAACTATAGGTAGTGGCCGGCCATGCTACAAATTATATAATCAAATATGAATTTTCTATTAACTTTAATTAGCTAGATGCCATATTATCATGGATGAATGTAATAAAATAAAGAAATAATAATTAAAGGAAGGAAATGGTTGAAAGAAACAAAGTCTTCATCCATGTTTCTTCCTAGCCGATTTTAAAGAAAGAAAAGAACAACCATTCGGTGATCTTGAACTCAAAATAAGCTCAAGAGCAAGGGGGGTCAAAGTTGGATAGGGGAAAGGAAAAAGTGATCGAATAGCTGTTGAAATCGTTCGACAACATCCGAGGTAAGTCTTTGAGTAATGGAACTTAGTTTATGATTTGATTAAATCATGACATATAAGCATAACAAATAAATGGTGATATAATGATTCTACTTGAATTATGTATCGAGGTAATTAGTTTATACTTATGACTGGTAGCTGAATGTGTATAGAGATCATGTTATAAAGCAAATCGAAATCATGCTCTTTGTAGGTGGCTATTGAGCCAAAAATGGGAATGGTTGATAAGTGTCTTGTGCTTGAGTTCTAGTAATGAAAAGGAAATACAGATGTGTTATGATATATTGATATATGTGCATGATTATTCGGATGATATCCGGACTAAGATCCGAAGGCAATTGTGCTAGTTATTATAACCGGGTTAAGTCCCGAAGGCATTCGTGTGGGTTATTATAACCGGGTTAAGTCCCGAAGGCATTCGTGTGGGTTATTATAACCAGGCTAAGTCCCGAAGGCATTCGTGCTGGTTGTTACATCCGAACCAAGTTCCGAAAGTAGTCATGTTTGGAAAGGTGCGATTCTGTCGTAATAATTCCGATTAATGTGCTCATAGTCCCTAATATGACCAGGTATGGATCCTATATATATTGGAAAAATTGTGTGCAGTATAAGTTGGGATTATGTGATCGAATAATGCTCTCCCGGCCATTTCCTAAGGTTATAAGAAGTCTATAGCTCACTCGAGTTACATGAAATTGATTCAAATGAAACTTAGTTAAGTTGGGCTTCGAATGGGTAAACATATTGACAGAAGTGTAAATTAAAATGAATATGTGATCGTGTGCATAGACATTTATTTATCCTTATGAATGCTATTTCTTTTGTGTTTTAGTTTCAAATGATTTCATTACTTATAAGCTTATTAAGCATCGAAATGCTTACTCTGTTGCTTAAATTCTCTGTATTATAGATTTTGTTCGTCAGCTATCGGACTCGGAGGTGTCAAAGTCGAAGTTATCCACACTATCTAAGCCACTTTTTGGTACTTTTTAGTTGATCTTGATAATGGCATGTATAGGGCTGATCCTTGTTGTTAATTAAGTATCTTTTGGTAATGTATATTCGTATAGCCATGCGAAAATGGCTTGTATATTTTGAGTATAACATTATGATCATTTTATATATATGGTTATTAAGTGGTGTGGAAATGTTTGGTAATGATTAGCCATTTGAATGGCCAATCATGGTCCTATTGGTGCTACGTATGTCATGTCTAATCGTGATTATACTTGGAAATAATGTATGTCAAATTACTAGTTGATTCATGGAAAACTATGAAATAGGTAAAATTTACCTTAAAATAGATGCTGACAGCAGCAGTGATGTGAATTTGAAAAATCACTAAAAATAATAGAAATGGAATTAAACAATGAATAAATTATGTAATTGAATATTTATGAGTCTATTTTCATATGAAAGAAACGAGACAACCATATGAGCCGTATTTTATGAGATGTTTAAGTTTTTGTGAAACAAGGCCAGGGTGATTTCTGGATCCCCTGTTCTGACTTTGGAAATTTACCATAAATTAACCAGAGATAATTAGAAGTCAGGCTTTATATGTACAGATTCCGTTTTGAGTCTTGTTTCATTAGAAACAAATGGCATAAGTATTGAAGCTCTATACATGGAGATATCGAAGCCGTAATGCATGAAGGTCAGAGTAGTCAAACCCTGAAACAAGGGGGACTTTAACTAATAAATTGTACTAATTGGCCTGACCAAAAATTTTACAAAAAAATTAGTAAATATATGTATGAGTCTAGTTTTAGGAAAAATTTACATAATTGGATTTTGAGTTTTTTAACTCGAGATATGATTTTTAGAGTGACTATGATGCAGTTAGCCAGCTCGTCTGAAAATTTTAAAAATGAATTTTATGAGCTGTTTAAGTAAGGAATTAAGTCCGTTAGCACCTCGATTTCAACTCTGGCAATGGTCTCGGGTACGGGATGTGACATTTAATTGGTATCAGAGCTACAGTTTAGTCGATTCTAGGACTACCGTAATACGTAGGGGAATAGCTATACATGCCATTATGTGTTTATCTGATAGTGTGGTGATTTCTGACAGTTAAAAATGTGTTTGTTTATAGTAATGGATCCTGATCCCAACCGAGCGGTAGCTGATGATGTTGAGAGTGTAACGCCAGCTCTCGCACATGGGACGGCGCCGATGGACTCTCAACCTATTGCTAGTAATCAGAATGATGAAGCTAGGCAGGCTTTTATAGCGTGATGAATGATTGGTTCAATCAGTATATTCGAACTAATACGGCTGTCCAACAACCCCCACCCCCGACTAATACACCCCTGCAACCGCGATACCTCCGGTGATTGATCAGATGAGGTTAAATAAGCCCCCAGTTGACAGAATCTGAAAGCACGGGGCTACTGAATTTAAAGCTACAGACAGCGATGATGCCGAGCAAGCTGAATTTTGGTTGGACAACACTATTCGGGTACTTGATGAACTATCTTGCACACCCGATGAATGTTTGAAGTGTACTATTTCTTTACTACGTGATTCTGCATACTATTGGTGGAATACGTTGATTTCTGTTGTGCCAGAGAACGAGTAACTTGGGAGTTTTTCCAAACTGAGTTTCGGAAAAAGTATATTAGCCAGAGATTCATTGATCAAAAACGGAAGGAATTTCTTGAACTTAAACAAGGTTGCATGTCTGTTACTGATTATGAACGAAAGTTTGTGAGGCTTAGCCGGTACGCTCGAGAATGCATTTCTTCAAAAGCTGTAATGTGTAAACGTTTCGAAGATGGACTGAATGAAGATATAAAACTGTATGTTGGCATTCTTGAAATTAGAGAATTTGTAGTACTTGTTGAGCGAGCTTGCAAAGCCGAAGAGCTCAGCAAGGAGAAAAGAAAAGCTGATATGGGAGCAAAAGAGTTTCATAAGAGATCTTCGGGAAAGCCCTTTCAACAGTCATCGAAGAAATTTAGAGATGAGTCAAGCCGATCTAAAGACACTTCAGGTTTTTCCAGATGAGATCGTGATCAACCCCCTGTGAGTACGCGAGTCACTTCGGTTGCCAATGTTGGAAATGATCGTCGGGACAGGACAGAGTGCCAGTATTGCGGTAAATGGCATTCGGGGAGTTGTAGATTCCATGACCGCTCCTGTTATAAGTGCGGATCAGCTGACCACTTTATCAAAGATTGTCCGAGACTGTTTGAACAAAATATAAATCAGAGTGGGAAACTGGATGCTACTACAGCACGAGGTAGGCCACCTAAAAATGCGGGGAATGCTAGTGGCGGTCAGAGAGGATCTAGAGATGTTACCACCAGATTTGAGGCTCGTGCTCTTGCTAGAGCTTATGCTATACGTGCAAGCGAGGATGCTTCTTCGCCTGATGTTATTACCGGTACTTTCACTCTCTTTGATACTGATGTGATTGCTTTGATTGACCCTGGATCTACTCATTCTTATGTATGTGAGACTTTAGCATCCAGTAAGACTTTACCTGTTGAGTCTACTGAGTTCGTTATTAGAGTGTCGAATCCCTTGGGTCGTTATGTGCTTGTCGACAAGGTGTGTAAGAAATGCCCCTTAATAATCTGAGGCTCCTGTTTTCCGGCCGACTTGATGCTTTTACCGTTTGATGAATTTGATGTTATTCTCGGTTTGGATTGGTTGACCGTACATGATGCAGTTGTGAATTGCAAAAGTAAGACTATTGATTTGAGATGTGCAAATAATGAGATAATCCGAGTTGAGTCTACTAATTAGAATGGATTACCAACAATAATATCCTCAATGTTAGCTCAAAAATATGTGAGAAAGGGGTGTGAAGCGTATCTTGCATATGTACTTGATAATAAAGAATCAGAAAAGAAACTTGAATCGGTACCAGTGGTTTATGAATATCCGGATGTTTTTCCCGAAGAATTACCGGGGTTACCACCTGTTCGGGAGGTAGAGTTTGGCATCGAACTTGTACCTGGGACTACACCGATTTTGATAGCTCCGTATCGTATGGCACCAACGGAATGGAAAGAATTGAAAACTCAGTTGCAAGAGTTGACGGATAGAGGTTTTGCTCGACCGAGTTTTTCACCTTGGGGTGCACCCGTATTGTTTGTGAAAAAGAAGGACGAAACCATGAGGTTGTGCATCGACTATCGTCAGCTGAATAAAGTGACAATAAAGAATAAATATCCGTTACCGCGTATTGATGATTTGTTTGATCAACTAAAGGGGGCCTCAGTATTTTCAAAGATAGATTTGAGATCGGGTTATTATCAGTTGCGAGTTCAAAATTCAGATATACCGAAAACTGCTTTTAGAACGAGATACGGTCACTACGAGTTCTTAGTGATGCCATTTGGACTCACTAATGCCCCTGCGGTATTTATGGATTTGATGAATCGGATCTTCAGACAGTATTTGGATCGATTTGTAGTTGTGTTTATTGATGACATTTTGGGCTATTCGAGGGATGAAACCGAACATACTGAACACCTGAGATTAGTGTTGCAGATTTTACGGGATAAGCAGTTATATGCTAAGTTCAGTAAATGTGAGTTCTGGTTGAGAGAAGTTAGCTTTTTGGGTCATGTGGTATCTGCATCTGGTATTAGAGTTGATTCGAGCAAAATTTCAGCCGTACTTAACTGGAAGCCTCCGAGAAATATTACTGAGGTTCAGAGCTTTTTGGGACTTTCCGGTTACTACAGACGGTTTGTAAAGGGTTTCTCGATGATAGCCACACCAATGACGAAACTACTTCAGAAATATGTTAAGTTTGAATGGACAGAAAAATGTCAGAAAAGTTTCGATCAACTAAAAACTTATTTGACTGAAGCTCCAGTACTAGTGCAGCCCGAATCAGGCAAAGAGTTTGTCATTTACAGTGATGCATCCATACTTGGGTTGGGTTGTGTATTGATGTAAGAAGGTCGAGTTGTAGCTTATGTGTCGAGGCAATTGAAGCCACATGAGAAAAATTATCCAACCCATGATCTCGAATTAGCTGCCATTGTATTCGCTTTGAAAATATGGCGACATTACTTATTTGGTGAGAAGTGCCATGTATTTTCGGATCACAAAAGTCTCAAATATTTGACGACTCAAAGAGATTTGAATCTGCGACAAAGACGTTGGCTTGAGTTGTTAAAAGATTATGAGCTTGTCATTGACTATCACCCGGGAAAGGCTAATGTGGTTGCGGATGCTTTAAGTCGTAAATCACTGTTTGCTTTACGAGCGATGAATGTACACTTGTCCGTTCTATCCGATAATGTGTTAGTAGCAGAATTAAAGGCCAAACCATTGTTGATTCATCAAATTCGTGAAGCTCAGAAAGTCGATGATGAATTGGTTGCAAAACGGGCTGAATGTGTTTCGAATATGGAATCAGAGTTTCAAATTGATGATGACGATTGTTTGAGGTTCAGAAGTCGTTTGTGTGTTCCAAGAAATTCAGAACTTATCTCGACAATTCTGAACGAAGCTTATTGTAGCCGAATGTCAATTCACCCGGGGAGTACGAAAATGTACAACGATCTGAGACGTCAATTTTGGTGGCATGGTATGAAACGAGACATATCCGATTTTGTTTCGAAGTGTTTAATATGTCAATAAGTGAAAACGGAACATCAAGTGCCTATGGGTTTACTTCAGCCAATCATGATACCTGAATGGAAGTGGGATCGAGTCACGATGGATTTTGTATCTGGATTGCCATTGTCATCAAGCAAAAAAGATGCGATCTGGGTTGTTGTTGATAGACTGACAAAGTCGGCTCATTTTATCCCTGTACATATGGATTACTCCCTTGACAAGCTAGCTGAAATGTATGTATCTCAGATTGTAAGGTTACATGGAGTACCCGTTTCTATTGTGTCAGATAGAGATCCGAGATTCACATCGCGATTTTGGAAGAAATTTCAAGAAGCTTTGGGTACCAAATTGCATTTCAGCACCGCTTTTCATCCCCAGACCGATGGTCAATCTGAGTGGATAATTCAGATACTCGAGGATATGTTGAGATGTTGCATTCTTGAGTTTAGTGGTTCGTGGGAATAGTATTTACCCTTGATTGAATTCGCTTACAACAATAGTTTTCAATCAAGCATTAAGATGGCACCTTACGGGGCTTTGTACGGTCGTAAATGCCGTACACCGTTATTTTGGACCGAATTCAATGAAAATAAAATTTTCGGAGTTGATTTGATTAAAGATGCTGAACAGAAAGTAAAAATAATCCGTGAAAGTCTGAAGGCAGCTTCAGATCGTCAGAAGTTGTACGCGGATTTGAAACGAAAAGACATTGAGTATCAGGTAGGAGACAAAGTGTTTCTTAAAGTTTCACCTTGGAAAAAGATACTCATATTTGGCCGTAACGGCAAATTGAGTCCGAGGTTCATTGGGCCGTATGAAATATCCGAACGAATTGGTCCAGTTGCATATAGATTGATTTTACCCCCTGAACTCGAAAAGATTCACAACGTTTTTCATGTTTCGATGCTTCGACGTTATAGATCCGATCCTTCGCACATAATTAATCTATCAGATGTTGAAATTCAATCCGATATGAGTTATGAAGAAGAACCGATTCGTATCCTAGCTCGTGAAGTGAAAGAATTACGAAACAAAAAGGTTCCTTTAGTAAAAGTGTTATGGCACAAGCACGGGATGGAAGAAGCTACTTGGGAACCCGAGAACCCTATGAAAGAACGATATCCTAACTTGTTCACTGGTAAGATTTTTGGGGACGAAAATTTCTTATGTGGGGGAGAGTTGTGACAGCCCTAATTTGACCCTAGTCAGAAGTGGTTTCGGGACCACGAAACCGAGTCATAAAAATAATTAACAGTCATATTTGATGCTTATTATATATGAATATGCATTTGTGAAAATTTCATGCTTAAATTTTGTATATAGTATGTGAAATTTATTAAATAGGACTTGTATGAGAAAATTTAGAAATGTGCTAGGCAAATGCTAAAGTGGCCTATTAATATATGTTGGAAAGTGCTTGTACTTGCATGTCAAATTAACCAAACTATAGGTAGTGGCCGGCCATGCTACAAATTATATAATCAAATATGAATTTTCTATTAACTTTAATTAGCTAGATGCCATATTATCATGGATGAATGTAATAAAATAAAGAAATAATAATTAAAGGAAGGAAATGGTTGAAAGAAACAAAGTCTTCATCCATGTTTCTTCCTAGCCGATTCTAAAGAAAGAAAAGAACAACCATTCGGTGATCTTGAACTCAAAATAAGCTCAAGAGCAAGGGGGGTCAAAGTTGGATAGGGGAAAGGAAAAAGTGATCGAATAGCTGTTGAAATCGTTCGACAACATCCGAGGTAAGTCTTTGAGTAATGGAACTTAGTTTATGATTTGATTAAATCATGACATATAAGCATAACAAATAAATGGTGATATAATGATTCTACTTGAATTATGTATCGAGGTAATTAGTTTATACTTATGACTGGTAGCTGAATGTGTATAGAGATCATGTTATAAAGCAAATCGAAATCATGCTCTTTGTAGGTGGCTATTGAGCCAAAAATGGGAATGGTTGATAAGTGTCTTGTGCTTGAGTTCTAGTAATGAAAAGGAAATACAGATGTGTTATGATATATTGATATATGTGCATGATTATTCGGATGATATCCGGACTAAGATCCGAAGGCAATTGTGCTAGTTATTATAACCGGGTTAAGTCCCGAAGGCATTCGTGCGGGTTATTATAACCGGGTTAAGTCCCGAAGGCATTCGTGTGGGTTATTATAACCAGGCTAAGTCCCGAAGGCATTCGTGCTGGTTGTTACATCCGAACCAAGTTCCGAAAGTAGTCATGTTTGGAAAGGTGCGATTCTGTCGTAATAATTCCGATTAATGTGCTTATAGTCCCTAATATGACCAGGTATGGATCCTATATACATTGGAAAAATTGTGTACAGTATAAGTTGTGATTATGTGATCGAATAATGCTCTCCTGGCCATTTCCTAAGGTTATAAGAAGTCTATAGCTCACTCGAGTTACATGAAATTGATTCAAATGAAACTTAGTTAAGTTGGGCTTCGAATGGGTAAACATATTGACAGAAGTGTAAATTAAAATGAATATGTGATCGTGTGCATAGACATTTATTTATCCTTATGAATGCTATTTCTTTTGTGTTTTAGTTTCAAATGATTTCATTACTTATAAGCTTACTAAGCATCGAAATGCTTACCCTGTTGCTTAAATTCTTTGTATTATAGATTTTGCTCGTCAGCTATCGGACTCGGAGGTGTCAAAGTCGAAGTTATCCACACTATCTAAGCCACTTTTTGGTACTCTTCAGTTGATCTTGATAATCGCATGTATAGGGCTGATCCTTGTTGTTAATTAAGTATCTTTTGGTAATGTATATTCGTATAGCCATGCGAAAATGGCTTGTATATTTTGAGTATAACATTATGATCATTTTATATATATGGTTATTAAGTGGTGTGGAAATGTTTGGTAATGATTAGCCATTGGAATGGCCAATCATGGTCCTATTGGTGCTACGTACGTCATGGCTAATCGTGATTATACTTGGAAATAATGTATGTCAAATTACTAGTTGATTCATGGAAAACTATGAAATAGGTAAAATTTACCTTAAAATAGATGCTGACAGCAGCAGTGATGTGAATTTGAAAAATCACTAAAAATAGTAGAAATGGAATTAAACAATTAATAAATTATGTAATTTAATCTTGATGAGTCTATTTTCATATGAAAGAAATGAAATGACCATATGAGCCGTATTTTATGAGATGTTTAAGTTTTTGTGAAACAGGGCTAGGGCGATTTCTGGATCCCCTGTTCTGACTTTGGAAATTTACCATAAATTAACCAGAGATAATTATAAGTCATGCTTTATATGTACAGATTTATTTTTGAGTCTAGTTTCATTAGAAACAAACGGCATAAGTATTGAAGCTTTGTACAGGGAGATATCTAAGCCGTAATGCATGAAGGTCAGAGTAGTCGAACCCTGAAACAGGGGAGAATTTAACTAATAAACTGTACTAATTGGCCTGACCAAAAATTTTACAAAAAAATTAGTAAATATATGTATGAGTCTAGTTTCAGGAAAAATTTACGAAATTGGATTTCGAGTTTTTTAACTCGAGATATGATTTTTAGAGTGACTGTGATGCAGTTAGCCAGCTCGTCTGGAAATTTTAAAAATGAATTGTATGAGCTGTTTAAGTAAGGAATTAAGTCCGTTAGCACCTCGGGTTCGACTCCGGCAATGATCTCGGGTACGGGGTGTGACAGTACTCGAAGCAACGATCTCAAAAACGTAAAAATTATCAAAAACCAAAACCAAACTAACCTTGAATCAAGCTTGAGAATGGTTGAATATAACAGAGCTTTTGTTTCTTTTTATTTTCGGTCAAAATATGAACATATGAACATGACTTTTTATTATGTTATATTATATCATATATATTATTTACCTTTTTACATATTTAACCTTTTAAAATTAATAACAAAAACATGCATAATAAGGGTACATTCGGCCATCACTTAGTCTAAAGGGTTATTTGCAACATAAATGCTTCAATTTACAAAGCCATTAACAATTCGGTTCTTATAAAATAAACTATCAAGTTATCAATTTACGCGATTAAATCCTTTTTCTTAATCGGACACTCAAACGTCAAAATTAAATTACAAAAATTTCACAGGCATAAATTCACACAAGATAAACGTAGAAAATAATTTTTAAATATCTTTTTGACTCGAATTCGTGGTCCCAAAACCACCGTTCCGTTTAGGGTCTAAATCGGGCTGTTACAATTGTATTCCTTTAGGGAATATATATAATACAAATATATGAGTATCTCATGTTATTTATATATATGGTTTTAATGTAAAACAAATGAAGGTTTTATTCAATATATATCTTCTTGATCTGAAAAACAATATTATATTTTACAAAATTTTGTATCAGAAGGAGGTAAAATATTAGCTCATAAAGAGCTTCTTTATTATTATTATTATTATTATAGTTTGAGGCAATATTAGCTCTTCAGGAGCTAATAATCATTTTATTATATAACCTTAATGAATGCTTAATTTATTTTAAATAATATACCGTTTTGCAATTCTTTTTAACATGAATGATAAAAAAATTTTTGATCTTCTAAAATTTTATTTATTCATATAAAAAGAAAATGAATGGGTATAAATAAAACTTATATTCAACATAACAAATAATAAATTCATGTTACCAATAAATCATTGTGGTTAGATAATATTTTTTATATATCATAATTCAACAAAATATAAAATATTATAATGTCAAATTAAAATAACTTTAAAGCTATAAATGTTTAAACATAAACATTTTCTAACCTCCACCTCTTATGACATATTTCATTTCAAATTTTACAATGATATGAAATTATCATAGACAGAATGAATATCACAAAGTTCATGACAAGTATTTTTACTCACATTTCGCAATAATCATATATCTTAATAAAAATCAAAATTAAACCAATCAATTCTATTAAAAATGAAAAAATATTTATCTCCACATAAAATCTCAATAACTAAATGCGTGAAGGGTTTTATAAATTTATAGAGATACAGAAAGTGAATTTGTAACACCCCAAACCCGACCTAGACGTTATGACCAAATCTGGCGAAGTCACATGAGAATGTATTTAAAACCATGTTTACCCAAAAACCGTTCTAGTTACCACCTTTTACTAAGCATCGATAAGCATATATTGGTTAATTTTTTTGAAAACATTTCTTAATATGCGGAAGGTAAAAACAATTAAAGTTATTGCGATATGTTGTAGTTTCGGAATTTATAAACAGTAGTTCAAAATCCCAAATTTAAACCAAACAGTTTGAGTCTAGAAATTTCATTAATACTCCCAATCATAACAGTTAAAATTATAAAAGCATCAAAACCATAAAAACTAGAGTATATGTAGCAGTGGTCACCGTCGAGCCCTCCGCTGCATCGATCCACCTACTGCTGGGGATTACCTGACAGACAAACAAAATAAAGGGTGAGTTTTTGCAAACTTAGTGTGTACATTCCCACAGAAAAACATGCATGTAAACGGATAGCAGTCTAACAATCATAATCGAGCTTGAGCTCTTAACAGAATCTGTGTAGCCTTAGCCCACTTAGAACAGTATTAGATACATTCGGGCCTTAGCCCATACAGACATACATCCATATTAATCAAAATAGTAATGTCCACCAACCCTGCACACCATCTCCGTCCAACCCGACACACCATGTGGGGATAAGATTGACACACCCAACCCTACACACCAAGTATGAGGATAAAATCAACCCATCCAACCCTACATACTAGGAGGTACCGTAAAATGGCACATATCAATAATTGCAGCAAAGCTGCCAAATAAGCGGCTAAAGAGCCTTTTAGTCTTCTTTCTCTTTAATACAAACCCAACCCAATGTAATTTAACATAAATAATATGGCATGCTCACGTGCAGATATCAAATCATAGCATCGTCATCAAATCAGAGTAAATACACATGCTTAAATTATCATGCTTTTACATACATCTTAATATCATATCAGAGTATAGGGGTCTAAGTAACGCTTATCGACCTTACAAACAGGTCACAGTCGACTTGGGTGACCCGTGGAACCTTGCAAAACATTTCAAACAAATCGAGCCCACACGCCCGTGTGGCTCACATGACCCAGATTGGCCTTGCCCATGTGGATCACACGGCTCAATTGGTCTAGCCCGTGCCTCGCACACGACCTAGCTAGCCTCACACGCCCGTGTCCGTCATGCCCGTGTGGCACGTGCACAGCCTTGCTCATCAATCACACGACTGTGTATCGCTACACAGCCTCCACACGGGTAGTCCACAAGCCCGTGTGGTGTCAAAAGCAATGTTTTCGGCTTTCACCGAAATACGATTTTAGATCGATTGGAGTACACACCTGGTTCTGATTGAAGCCTAACACAACCCCGAACACTCTAGAACCTATATTTTATGATCGTAACCCAAATTCTTAGTCACTTGATTCAAACAATTCAGAATATACAAATCCCGAAACGAGAGATCTACTTACCTTCAATGAACAACGGCGATTACTCGCTGTTCAGAACCCCATTTAGCGATCCACAGAACCTCAAGTGTCCTCTAAACAGCAAATTAAATCCCTCTTAACAATCTCTAAAAGAAACCTCACAATTAACAAAACCGTACTTACTGAGCCGACGAAACTGCTAGCGGAGGAGAGGGGTAAAAGGAATAAAAATTTCGACAGCAAGGGGGTTTGGGAAAAAAAGGAGAAAATGACAAAGAGAGCAAAAAGTAAAAGGAAACAGGTTAGCCCAACATCTGATAAACCCTACCCCTTTTAGTATTTTAATCCAACACAAACGTCCGCATGGCTTATCAGTAAAATTAATGCCACACCCACGACTTGAACTCAGGATCTCAGGCATAATTCCTTGCCTCTTAACCACTAGACTAGCAAGCCCATTCTGTTAAGTTCCTACCAATAAATTGTTATAAGTCCATCAACCAAAAGTCAGTTTTTATCCAAATAAAACCAAATTTTAGCTCAAGTTAAGGCTCAAACTTGGGACCTCCCCAACACACCCCAAAATACTTAATCACATAAGCATACATATATTTGTCAAAAAAATAGGGCAGAGTACAACAAATATCCCAAAAGCCAAAATAAAAAATTTGGGGCACTACAGAATTATATAAATTGAACTTTTTAATGGAAATCAAATCAAATTTCAAAAGGAGTTGATTAGATTAACTTACGTTACCATAGATGAGAAGTAGTGATTATAAACATCCTTTGTAACGAAGAGAAAGAGATCATCCCCAAGCAAATATCAAAAAGCAGACTTTGAAAGTGGGTCTTATTTCTCAATTTCGTATAGATAACGGTTTCAAATCTTTCATCATCCTTAAGAACAAAAAGTAAAATAAGTTAATAAAAAATTAAAACAATAATAGCATATAATGAAAGAAGAATGAAAAATAATAATTAGATATGAAATATTGAATAAAAGAAACTTCTTGTAAAACCTTTGTACCTAGTCGTCAAAGATATTGGAAATCATGGAGGATAAATTTGATCATTGATAAAAGGAACTATCACTTTGAGCAAAATCTGCTGATAACGTGTTATTAAATAAAGAGAGAGTAGAAGAATAAAGAACAAAGAAAATATGAAAGTAATAGAGAATGGACTTTATTGGTCAAAAAGATGATTACAATGTTTTATCAGAGTCACTATTTATAAGCATAAGAAGTATAAAAGAAGTAGAGATCTAATTCATTAGAATTTAAAGTACATCAAAACTTTATCTTGATTATGATGGACATCCATTTAATAAGATATTCATAACAGATATAATGTTATAATATTAATAAAGAATAAAAAATCAACAACGTAAGCATCATCATCTTCTTTTCTTTGTGTAAACTGAAACTCCATAGCCAAAATAAATAAAGCTTTGGCCAAGCTTTAATTTTATGCATGGTAAGCCATTTTTAACTCGTTTCTTGTAATTTTTATGTTTTTAATACCATTACAATTATGTTCAACTAACTCAGGGGTTAATTTGTAAAATTATTAAAAGTTTAAAGACCTACCATGAATGATTTAAATATGTTTATGAACTTAGTTGATAGATTCATGAATTTGATAGTTAAATAAAAGTATTTTGTTAAGTGAGTTTTGGTAATTTTAATATTTAAGGATTTAATTGTTAAATAATAAAACTTCATGGAATTTTAGTGAAATTGTGATAAATATGGGCTGTAATGAGTCTCTAAGAAATTCGGCTAGCATGGGTTTTGATTAAATGTGGTTAATTTGAAAGTTTGGGTTTAGGGACTAAATTGCACAAAGGGTAAAATGTGATGTAATTTTGTAATTTATAATGAAATGGCTTATATGCTTAAATTTAATTATTTGAGAGTTTTGAATGAATTAATTAAATGAAAACTATTATTTAGATCAAGAAAGGAATCAATTGAACTCAAATTGTGGGAAGCCAAAGTAGCGAAATAGTCGTCAGTTTCGTGTTCGTAATCGTTTCTGTCTAGGTAAGTTTGTAATTTAGTTAAATTAAATAGACGTTTTTCTAATGTGTGTTAAATGGACATATGATGGATGAATTAAGTGGTATATGTGTTTACTTATAAGTATTATGTATTTATAAGGTTACATAGTTCTATTTGTGATCTCACTAACTTGAGAGATTTGTGGTGTATAAGAGACAATTAAAACATATAAGCTAATTAGTGTGGTTAGACATGGTTTGTTTAAGTTGATTTTTATTTAGTGAGTTAAATTTTAAGTTTATATGAACTTACTGAGTAAAGATTTTCTTACATATGTTGTGTTTGTTCTTTTTTGTATATTGTCAAAAGTTTATGTCGATTGGAAGTTCAAGTTGGAGCTCACACTATCCGTTCTTTGACTCAGTATAAATTGTGGTTATTTTGAATTAGGTTATAGGTGACATGGACTAGGAGTTTAAATTTACTTGTTATTAGGCATGTTGTTTCATGTTTAGTTAGGTGATGTTGTAATTGTGTTTATTTGGCTCTTTTGGTATGTTTTGACTATTGTATATAAGCGATAAGATCCATACCTTGCAAGTTTGGTTTTGATTGTGGTTTAAGGTTATGAAATGCTTGATAGATACATGTTTTGTGATTTGGGAGATGATGTATGTGATTTAGATTCTAAATGTTTGAATTGTGGTACCAATGAGGGTACATTGGTTAGACACTTAGGTTGAATGTTTTTGGTATGTTTTTGTAATGTTGGATGTAATTTAAATAGGTGAAAATGGGTGGAAATTGTTGGGTTTAATACTTAAGAAATGACGAATAATTTGGCTTGAAAATAAAGTCATTTGGTTGCAAAAGGGTTGTCACACAGCCGTGTGCCACACTGTCATGTGTCTTATTGATTTTAGGTGCAATATTTTCCACACAAGTTTAGTGTGTTACCCGGGCCTGATGACACGACCATGTAACCCTATTTCAAATTGTACACAGTTTGAGGACATGGGCATGTGAAATAGCCACACGACCATATTTGAGGCCACATGGGCTGGTCTCTATCACGCGTCCAAGCCACATGGCCGTGTGACTTATGTTTTTAGTTTTTCCCATATTTTTTTATTTTGTTTCAAATTAGTCCCTATTTGTTTCATAATTGATTTTAAGGTTCCATAAACCTAATTTAAGTTATGTTTTCGCGTATATACTATGATTAATGATCGAATATTGACGTATGATAACTACATCGAACACTGAATTGTTTTGATTTATAATTGAATTGAAAATTTGAAAATGTAGCAAATTAGTTCTAGTTAAATTATGGATAGTAGTGGAGCATGCATAAGCCTGTATATGATTTGAGAAATGGCATATTTGTTAATCATAAATTGAATTGGCTATGTTTGAACAAATTTTTGCCAAATTTTAATAATAATTATGCATTTATGAAGTATTCTATGTTTATTTAAGATAATCAATGTGAACTGACTGTGTTTTATTCTAATTATGACTGTAGCATTCTGTAACTTGGGTCCGATGATCGGATCGAGTTATGGGTGTTACAGATTTCCTTTAACAATCTGTAATTACTCCTTTTTATTTTAGACTTATGTCTTCCTCACAGTGTTTTTAAGGACGTATCTTCCTTTCATATTCATTAAGTCTTCACTCTTTTAAGCTCCATATTCAGAATCCAAACTCAAATTACCATTTCTTTCCTCTGAGCGTATTATACTTAAAATCTCTTCACTTTCTAAGTCCCTTATTAAATGTTATCTTTACATAATCCTTAACCACTTCGTTTACCTTATTAATACTCTTAAAATCTTATTTCATACTTACTAATTTTTCCACTACCTTTGGGTAGGGTAGACTACACCCATTACTTAACATAGAGTTATCCCATATCTTCCTTAATTCATGGTGTAATCTATACATGTACCACCCCTAAACTGTCTCCATCGCTGGATTGAGGTCACGAGGTATTACGATAACTTTTCTAACATTTAATACTAATTACAAAAAAATATTCAATTGAATTTAAAAATTATCAAATCACAATCCATTCACATTAAACATACATTTATGGGCCTTAAACCAGGTTTACAGGGCCCTAAAACTAGATTAGAAACATTCTGGGGTCAATTCGAAACAAAATGAAAAATTTAGGAAAAAGTTGAAGATTTTGAAAAAAGGAGACACACGCCCTTGTGACCAAGCCATGTGTAACACCCCTAACCCAGTATCCGCCATCGAAATAGGGTTTCAGAGCATTATCAGAACTTTCAGAACATTTTACAAATAATTTATGTAAATACTTTTCACTGACCGAGATCATTTTAAATGTCCCTTAATCGGACCCTTGAGGCCCAATACAAGCATTAGAATTGAGTCGGGACTTAATTGAGAACTGTAAGAATTTTTCATGACATTTCAAAAATTTTCCAAGGTGCAAGGTTCACATGCTCTTGTGGTCTAAGGGACACGCTTGTGTGACCCTAGAACACGCCCGTGCTGCAGGCCGTGTTTGACCCGTGGAACTCTCTGACTTGTGCACACATCCATAAACCAACCAATTCAAGCATTCAAATTTAGCAAATTCCATCATTCATCATGGCATATCATTTCATGCATACATTTCTACAATCTTACCTTAGTTCAATCCATGTATTAAACATGATTTGATCAACTGTTTAACATTTATGTAGCTACCATAATTTGACATTACAAGTATATTTAAAAAAACCATTACTAGTCATTCCAATGGCTAGATAACAAGCATCATTTATATCTACACGCTAATACGACCAATATATCCTATACATGCCATTATAACCATAATTGCTTTACCATATTGTACCGATATGGGCCGATGGATATTGTGAGTGATCTCCATCGAGCATCCAATCCAATGAGCTTTTGATTTACTCTAAAATAGTGAAATAAAACTAAGTAAGCATAAAATGCTTAGTAAGTTCGCATAACATGGTATTTAACTTACTATTCATTCTATTATGAGGTAACTATGTAAGGCATATTCAATCAATTTGACTTCAAGCCCTACACACATTCTCATTGCCCTTATTAGTCATATAATCCATAATAACATCAAAACATATATGGGCTCAAAAAATCAAGATTCCAAGCACATATGCTTTCCATAACATGTATTCATTCAACATGCACAATTTATCTCATTATTACAAGTATGATTTCATACTAATTCACCTTAAGTTCAGACCATTTCATATCAGAACTTTACTCATATTAATCGGAATATCAAGGTCACAATTAGTACACTCAAGGTATATAAGTCTATAATCAAGGATGTACATACTCATCAAATAAGTTCCACGTACAATATCGCGATTTCATATTTCCATATATCAATTATCACGTATCGCCATTTTCATGTATTTTAGGCCGATATGTGTAATAACTCATTTCTTATTCATATCTTCTCATTCAAGAACTCTTGCCCGTTGAATTTATCTGAAATATCGATGGATAGACGGGTAGTACACTCGTGGTGTACAAATCAGGATTTGTGAATTCATATTCAATGGTACCCATAAGGTACTATATCAGAGAGTACGCTCTCAAGCCATACATGTATACAACAGAATTACTAGTGTAGGCTAAATCCTTTTTATGACATATGCTCTAAAGAGCTTGATCTGGATTACCTGTCCGGGCTAAACCCAATCCATAACATGTACACGAGAGGACTCATATCAAGATTACATGTTTGGGCTAAATCCTTTTCTATGATAAGGTTAATAGGGTTACTCATCCGAGTTAAATCCCATCACCAACAAATGCAGGACCTCATTCATTTCAGGAAATCACATATCCATCGAATTTCCATTTTATTCAACTGGGATTCAAACATTTTTAAAACATTATCTGGCATGTGATTATTTCATACATCTACAACCTTCATATAACTCAAATATACACATTCCACATTCATTTCAAGCATATAAGTAACATTTTCACTGTTTATCCTTTAACATCTATTGGGCATTATCATTTAATTCAAACATTTTCATTTATCGGGCTTGATCAGATACGTAATCATTTTCTCATATTTATGAAATTTATACAATTTACATAAACACAATCAATGAAAACATGTAAATAAACACAATTTAGTTACACAAACTTACCTCGACAATTTTGTGTACGTAAAATCTATTAATTCGACATTTTCCTCTTTCATTGTTCTAGCTCCAAATTTGGTCTATCTGGATCTATACGAGTAAATTTAACATCAATTTACCATATTTCACATTCAAGTGGACTTAATTTTCATCCTAAGCAAAATTACCATTTTGCCCCTAACTTTTCCATAAATTCCAATTTCATCCATAGGCCCGGAAAATGAAACTTGTGCAAATTAATTCCTATTCCAAGCCTAACCAAAGTCCCATTACAAATTTTAAAACAAATGTATTCATAAAATTTTAGAATTTTTCATCAAATTTTACAACTTTTCATTTTAGTCCCTAAATCATGTTTTCATCAAAAATCACTTTGTAAAAGTTGTTTATCTATCAATAGTATTTCATTTTCTACCATAAATTTCTAATTTCCAGCATATACATCCATGACCCATTTTTCATACATTAATAATTTTTCAAATTAATCCCTCAAATAGAGAGATTAAGCTATCCCGGTTTCAAAAATATCAAAATTACTAAAAACGGAGCTTGAATACTTACCCAATTTGGCCATGAAAGTTTCTTCTCTCTCTCCTAGGGTTTCCATGTATTATTTGGGGAAGAAGATAAGAAAAATAAGATGATAATTCTTTTATCATCTTTTTAATTAATTAATTTAATTGAATTCCAATTTAGTCTCTACCCTTTTTTAAATTTTCCAAGGATGAGACATACCAAAATATCTACATACTTTTACTAATGGTCTAATTACCATATAAGGACCTTAAGTTTTGAATTCCATAGCTATTTGATCCTTTTAGCTACTATAGTTCAACTTTTGTATTTTATGCGATTTGGTCCTTCTCGTAATTAAGCACATAATCGGTAAAATTTTCTTATCAAAATTTTCACATGACATCTCTATAACAATACAGATCATAAAATAAAATAAAATAAAATAAATTTTATTTTTTTCAGTTCGAATTTGTGGTCTAGAGACTATTGTTCTAATTTCATCGAAATTGGGTTGTTACAACTCTCCCCCTTAAGAAATTTTTGTCCTCGAAAATTTTACCAGTAAATAGATTCAGTCATTACTTTCTCATGTTTCCATCCGGTTTCCAGATAGCTTTCTCTAAATCATATCATTGTCAAAGAACTTTTACTAAAGCTACCTTTATATTTTTCGTTCTTCACTTCACATGCTAGAATTTCAACTAGTCATTCACTGTAAGTCATGCCTAGCTGAATTTCAATCTCTATCAGAGAAATAACAGATGACGGGTCTGACATAACACGTATACACATAAAACATTTTAAATTTTGTACAACTCTGATAATAATACCAATCAATACGCAACAGGTCTAATTCTTTTCAATGATCTCATATGACCCATTAAACCACATAATTAATTTTGCCTTTACTGCCAAATCGAAGAATTTTCTTCCATGGAAAAACTTTCAAAAATATTTTGTTGCCAATCTAAAACTCTAATTGCTTTCCTTTTTGATTCACATCAGATTTCTGACGATCAACTTCTTCTTTTAATCTGTCCCAAATCACTTTCATCCTTCTTCGGTTTCAAAGAGTCAAACCCACTACATGTATCTTTTATCACTGAACGCCATCCAAAACACTGGAGTTTTATATTTGTGACCATATAAAGCCTCGTACAATAAAAATTTTGTACTTGACTGTTAACTGTTATAATAAGCAAATTCAACCCAAGGCAAATACTTTTCTCAGTCACTTTCAAATTCAAGTACACAACATCAAAGCATATCTTCCAAAATCTGAATCATATGTTTAGATTGATCATCCATCTGAAAATGAAACATGGTACTAAAATGTAACCGTATACTCAGAGTTTCTTATAACTTGTTTCAGAATCAAAATATGAAATGTAGATCTCTATCAGAAATAATAGAAGCTAGCACATTATATAATCGGACAATCTCAAAAACAGATCATTCAAGCAATCTATCAAGTGGGAAGTCCACTCATACCAGGATGGAATGTGCAGGCTTCGTCAAACAATCGACAATTACTTAAATAGTATCTTTCTTTTTCATAGACAAGGATAATTCCGATATAAAGTTCATAGTAACTTTGTCTCAGTTCCATTTCGGTATCTTCGCTGGCTATAATCATCCTGAAAGTTTCATCCTTATCTTGTTGATACATCCAACATTTAAACACAAATTCAGAAATACCACATTTCATTCCGAATTACTAATACATCTTTTTCAAATCATTATACATTTTATCATTCCCCAGATAAACAGACATAGTATCACTATGATCATTCATGTAAAATTTCTGGATTAACTCCAAATTCTTCAGTACACAGACTCTGTCTCTGAATAACAGACATTTATCAGATCTATTCTGAAATTCTAAATCAGAAATTATTTTACACTATATTCATTTAACTTACAAATCATTATTACTTTTTTGCGTTTTATTGATCTATCATAAAATCATTGGTTTAACTCTATTTAGGTGAAAAGGACTAAATCATAAAAAAGTGTAAAAGTTGAATTCTATTAGTTAAAAGGGCTAAATGGTTATGGAAATGAAAGCTAATGGACTAAGATAGTAATTATACCATTTAAAGAGTTAGTGGATAGTTATGGACAAGGTGTTATTCAAAATTTTGATTAGTAATAAAGGTAAAATGGTAAAATAGTAAATAAGAATAAAATAAAATAAGCTAAAAACCATCATCTTTTTCATTTTTATTTTCTTCAAAATCGATTCTTCATGGAAGCTTACCTAAGGTTTTATTCAAGCTTTATTTCTCCTTTGCATGGTATGTATCCAAGGCCCATTTTTTTATTGATTTTTATGTTTTTGAGTTTGTTTTAGCTTAATTTAGCTAGCCCAGGTGTTAGTTTGCAAAAATATTAAAGATTGAAGGGCTTTCCATGAATGTTTTTGAATGTTTTTTAAAGTTATTTGATGGATTAGTAATCTTGGTTGTTAAATAAACATGTTTTGCTAAATGATTTTGATGAACTTTTGAAATAAAGATTAAATTGTTAAAAGTATAAATCCATGGGTTTGATTGTGAAATGTTTGTAATAATGGGCTATTTCAAGGTCCGTTGTAACATTGGTTAAATTTTATTTTGTTTAAAATGGTTAAATTTCAAGTTATGAGCTTAAGGACTAAATTGTGAAAAGTTAATATGTTAGGGGCATACATAAATATGAATTATGGATTACATTGAATTCTAGAAGTACTTGAATGAAACTATCTTTTTAGATCACAAACGTGTTGACGATCGTGGAAAAGAAAAGATTGTGGAGTAGCTCATGTGCTTTTATGATTACTGCAAACCAATCTTGTAAGTTCGTTTTATGTATATGCATGGTTATATTCAATTCCTTGTTAATGGTTTAATCTTTTAGTTCTAATTTGTATTGTTATTTAAATGTTGAATCCTACTGTATATTCAAATGCGGTGTTATTTAGGCTTAGTTAGTGTTTAACAGGTTTAGTGGCTAGTAGGCTTAGTGCATGTGTTAATTAGGCTTTGTACCTAGAAGGCTCAGTGCTGGTGTTATTCAGGCTTAGTGCCTAGCAAGCTTGATGTCAGTGCAGTAAATGTTAACGTCCCTTGGAAATTTGGTAATTGATAGTAAATGAGTTGACTTATCGAACTTACTAAGCTTTTTTGTGCTTATTCGTTTTATTTGATTTTGGAGGAATCTTGGAATCGTAGCATCGATTGGATCAACTTGGAAGCTCACACACTATCATCTATACCTTGGTAGTCATTTTGTGCTTGTTTTGATGTTGGTTAAAAGTGGCATGTAATAGGAAAAGTCTTGTAGTACTATGATATTTTATGGTGGAATTAGATGTCATAAATGGTCACTTTGATGCTTGTATGATAGGCTTTATATTTTGGTGTTTATGCTTGTAAATATGATAAGTGATGCATATATGTAATATTTGAAATAGTTGGAATTATGATTGTGTTGTTGTTTAGGTTAGTTGATGGAAATTGGTTAGATGAATTAGGATTTTTTAAATGACATGTTTAAATGTGTTTGAATGTAACACCCCTAAACCGTATCCATCGCCGGCTAGGGTTAAAGGCGTTACCGAACAAATCGAAACATTTCACAAATAATTCACAAACATCATTCACACAAAATCATACATCATTAAAGAGTGCCTTACATAAGTCAACGAGACCTTAAACATGCTTTAGAAAGGGGTCAGGACTAAACCGAACTCATACAAAAATTTTCAAAACTTAAACATATTTTAAAGTTGTACAGGTCACATGCCCGTGTGAACAAGCCGTGTGCCTCACACGGCTTTAGACATGCCCATGTGTCTAGGCAGTGTCAAAATAGGGAATACATACTGACTTATCCACACGGCCACAAAACACACTCGTGTGCCAAGTCGTGTAAAAATTAGGGAGGCTACTGACTTAGATCACATGGCCAGTCACACGCCCGTGTGTCTAGCCCATGCTCAAAACTGACTTGGTCACATGGCCTAGCATACGCTCATGTGTGTGACCGTGTGGTATGCTCAGGCTCATTTCAAAATGGCCCTCGAACAACACGGCTAAGACACACGCCCGTGTGGGCAAAAATAGGCCATTTACAAGGCCAAAATGCCACCCACTAAGGGTCCTCCCTACAAGCAACAAATAAACATCAATTGCATACCAAATGTTGAACCATTTCACAACCAATACATACACCAATTAAGCCATAACATTATCAACCAATTTCATGCTTAATAACCATACCAAATAATGCCAAAACATAAGACAAAATCATATCTAAACATTTGTTTCATAATCTCATTTTACTTCATTCAATCTCATGCCAAAACTTACCAAAAATCCAAAATAAACACTTACCAAAAACTTACCCAAAATGACCTATTCGAACATCTCATAATAGTATAATTACATCCCATAATTCATACCAAAACTCATTCATATTAATTACCAAAAGCAAGCCAAATCACATGGCTAGATATACACATTACAAAACATATCCAAATACTTCTAGCCTATACACGCCATACTTTTATATTCACAATGTCAAAAGGTACCAAAATAAGGCTTGATAGTGTGGTGACATCCTTGATGATCCCCGAGCTTTCGGTAGCTTTGATATCTATAAAACAATGTAAACACACACAAAGTAAGCTTTCAAATGCTTAATAAGCCATATACAAATAAAATTAACAAATAACGTCAATTCATTCATATAATTTAAAGGAAAAATACATTCATTTAGCCATACATCTCTTATATTTCATTTGAACGTGATTCACATATACATATCATAACACAATCTATAGCAACTCATACTTATATCATATATTCACCAAGGTACATATACTTACGTTTCATTCTCAAACATGGTATACCATTCAAACGTACCTGGGTAGGATATAAATTCACATAGTCATCTATTTTCTCAGAATGCCCGTTGAACCGTTCGGAATCATAAGGATACGCGGATAGCTTGTACAATGCCAACATCCCAGACTTGGTCTTACATGTAATCAAATATTGATGCCATTGTCCCAGACAGGGTCTTATACGAAATCAAATACAATGCCAACGTCCCAGATGTGGTCTTACACGTAAATCATAAGTCGATGCCAACATCCCAGACCTGGTCTTACACAAGAACACATATCGAATCCTATGTCATGTCATATGTATCCTAACTATTCCTAAGGTTCGTACGGGCTTTTCGGATGTCGAAACTTTGTTGATACTTTCTTGGATATCTCATTCTCAACTAATATAACCATTCATCAATGTTCAATATCATATTAACAGTAATAATTCAATTCAAAACACATTTATTTGTATATCGACTTACCTCGTACGGATTCGGATAGACGGAATCGACTACTCGACGACTTTGGACTTTCCCCGATCTAATTCCATTTTCTTTAGTTCTTAATCTATATAAATTCAAATTTAACTCTTTTATTCACCAAATCATTCAAATAAATCCAAAAACACATATTTAGGGCATTTTACAAATTAGCCCTCACATTATCACATTTTCATAATTTAGTCCCTGATTCATAAAATCACAAAATACACAAAATTTCTTTAGACATATGCTTGGCCGAATATTCATAGTATTCATACAAGTCCATATATTTCATTTATTTCACATTTTAGTCCCTCAAAATATCATTTTCACAATTTAGCCCAAATTACTCAAATTCATCAAAAATTCAAAGACAAAACTTAGTAATCTAACACATATCTTCCATTTACTATCATCAAACTTCATAAAACTCATAATTTCATAAATGGCTCAACTCAAAATCATCAACAATTTCCAAAATTCAGACATGGGCTAGATAGAATACAGAGTAACGATTATAAAAACGTAAAAATTATCAAAAACTGAGTCAAAACCATACCTTAATCAAGTAATGTGAATGCTAAATGCTTAAACCCTAGAAATGGTGTTCTTATTCTCTTATTTTTGGTGGAAGAAGACTTAAAATGAATTAATTTAAGCTTTTCTTTTATTTAATATATCATTTATAACTAGTTTACCATTTTCCCTTGCACCATATCATTAATAAACCATTATCTAATTCCCATTTAAGTCATTTAATGCAAATTAAAGAGACATAGCAATTAAGCACTTTAACAAATAAAAGGCTACTTTTACATTTTACGCAATTAGGTCCTTTATCAAATTAAGCACACAAATGATAAAATTTTCATACAAAACTTTCACAGACATCAATTCACATATAATAGGCACGAAAAATAATATAAAAATATTTTTCTGACTCAGATTTGTGGTCCCAAAACCACTATTCCGACTAGGGTCTAAACCGGACTGTTACATTGAATGATATTTTGATCCCTTGAATGTATGACGCAACAGTATAGATGGATTGGTATGAACTTGACTTGAAATGGCTTGAATTTAGGGTTAAATTATGAATCATACAGCTTGGGATACGGGCTGTCACACGGCCGTGTGACACACAAGGCCTGGCAGCATGGCCATGTGTCAATTGAAATTTCTTAGTGTTTCAAGTTAGTACGTTACACGACCTAGCATACGGCCGTGTGTGGTAATTCAAAGAGTTACACAGCCTGCAACACAACCGTGTAACCCTACTCAGTGAGTTACACAAGTGAGGGCACGAGCTAGAACATGGTCATGTGTTCCTTTGTTCAAATGTTATAAGGGTTGAGCTGTGTCACACGACCGTGTGACCCTTGTTTTCCAATTTTTCCAAAATTTTCGCAAATCTTCTATTTCTTTTCAAATTAGTCCTAAACTACTTCTAAGCTATTTTTAGGACCTCGAAGGCTCGATAAAAAATTTAGAGACCAAATGCATATGTTTGATTTTATTTTAATGTGATTTACTTAAGTAATGTTTAACTATTGTATTGAGATGTATTAAGGTTAAATGTCTTCCAATGGTACGATAATGCTTCCTAGCCCTAATATGACGACAGAGATAGGTTAGGGGTGTTACAAGAGTTTTGCGCCTAGCGCTAGTTAGATAACCAACAATAGTTGTGCCTTGCACTAGTCAAATAATCAACAAATAATTGTGTCCAACGCTAGCCAGATTAGTGAAAATATCAGTTACACCCTTGCAAGTCCATAATATCACATTACATAATTCAATATCACATTCACCTCAATTAGCTACTAATCATACATTGATTAATTCCATAATGCCACTTTTCATATATATAATTATATAATCTTATCAATATCCATTCAATAGAAATTATCCAATTACACAATTAAGAACATTGTTCAAATACGACAAATGCTAAGGATCAGAGATAGCTACTCGGTGGCCTTTTCCTTTCCATATATTGACACATAATTTATTCTTCTCTTGATCTAAGTTTAATAATTTAATTCAATTACTCCATTTGAATACCATAATTTTTATTTCAATTCATGACTAATTTCCAACATTAACATATAATTTATTCAAACCTCAACAATTGGCAATTACACAATTCCGTCATTAACATCAAAATTAACTTAGTCACATATTCATCTAATTTCCATAGCTAACCAAATATACATATAATTTATTAACTATCCCTACATTCTTGAATTTTATAACTTAACACCATGCTAATATAATTTATAGCATTTAATTCCTTAAAAGCTAATACTAACAAAACTCATGGTACAAAAACAATTTTATTGCTCACAAAACTTAGTAATGCAACCCAAAATTTCCAGCACAAAGAACACTTCCAAAACAATCCCTAAACTTCACATAATTAAACAATTTAACCCCCATATTTTTAAATTTTCCATAATTTAGTCCTCAATGTACAATTTCATGAATTGACTTTACAATTTATCTTACATTCCTTCCAACTTTAAAAATCTACCAAAATAATATTAAGAACTTAGATTTTCTACATAGTAATTTCTATTAACTACAATCATTCTACAAATTTCAATATGGGTATGCTAGTTCATGTTATTGAGTTTCCAAAAACATAAAATTCAAGTAAAAAGAACTAAAATCTACTAATCAATTGAAGCTTGCAACAATTTTAGCCCTAATGTTGAAAGTTCTATCTTCTCCCTTAAATATTTAGCTTGCATGAAGAATGTAACGCCCCGATTCATTTAATCTTATTTTTGTGAATTCTAACACAAATGAGTATTTTCTTTAGTGGCTAAGTGTTCTGGGTGTATGTGTGAGGTCTTGGGTTTAAGTTTCACTTTTGGCAAAGTTTGTTATTTTAGACCCTAGCCTTGTCCTTGGTGGGTTGAGTTATATTTTCTTAAAAGTAAACTCATATCAGAATAAGCCTGCTGGTTTGAGTGGTAAGGAGTTAGCTTGCTGGAGTCCTGTATTTGAATTCCCACATGAGTGTGGGTGTTAATTTTTGGTAACTGTGGTTGATAGTGGTTCAGTTGTAGTGGGAATTTGAGATAGTTGGGTGGTTAATGGATGTGGTTGTAGTGGGATTTGACTTGATTTTTTTATTTTATTTCATTTTATTCTATTTTCCCAAAATATCTCTCTTTTCTAATTTCTGACTTTTTCTTTCTTTCTATGCTTTCTTCCCTTCAAAATTTCTTTTATTTTTCCTTGATTTGTCAAAATTGTTCTTCCAAAATCGCGATGATACGATTTTTGAACTCTTCGTGTGTCTGTGAATCGTGAGGAACGAAATTCTTCTCCTGCAGAATTGTAGTTGGGTTTGTTCATGAAGTTGTGTTCTGGTGGGCTCGAGATTGCTTACGTGTCAAAATTGAACAAGTGTGTAACCTAAATACGAGAAAACAAGGTTCAGTGAAAGCTAAAAATTGGGACTATCAACGTCACACAGGCGTGTGCCCGACCGTGTGGCTAGCCATATGCGAGACACGACCATGTGACTATCGAGGATGTGGCCGTGTGTGAGACACGACTGTATGATGGTGGATGTGTGGTCCTGTGGGCCGCACAGGCTAGGCTGAGTTGGGCATGTGGGCTTTGGACCAGGCCGTGTGGGCTATACGAGTGTGTGGGTCCAAAATTCTAAAAAATTCCCTAAGGTTACATGAGTCATTTCGATCGGCTGTGGGATTACTGCAGGGTCAGTAAGGGCTAACTAACCCTATATCATGTGATCTGATACTCTAATAGTATGATTTAAGTAGGAAACTGATATGTATGTCTAACTGTATTGTTAAGTATGTATTTTTCTATATACAAGCATGTTTAGCATGTTTATTTTATTATATTTGCATCTGTATTTTGTATTTGTGTTTGGGGTGGGATTTTTTTATATGGAGGAAGTGATCTGTATGGCGACCTTTCACCTATATTCTGGCAACTTGACTGCATATTATCTGTTATGTGTCGCATCGACACTATATGGTGTGTAGGGATGGATGGGTGTCTTTAACCCAACATAGTGTGATAGGATGGGCGGAGATGGTGCGTAGATGATAGGGGTAGGGTTTTGTACATCTGACCTGTTATCTAATTCTGATATCTGTTTCTGTTATAGACTTAGCTCGGAATCTGTATCTGACTGTATATTAAAATTTGAATATGTTGCATGACTATCTTTGTTGGGTTACATACTGAGTTTACAAAAACTCACATCAGTTTGTCTGTTCTGTTTAGGTAATCCAAAGACATAGGCGGGTCTATGCGACGGAGGCTCAGTAGTGACCACTTGACGAAAACTGTTTTCATTATAATAATTATTTAATGGTTTTACTGAAATTTCTAGTTTTCATGAGAGTGTTGTAATTTTTGAACTCTCTGGACTTTTTGGACTGTTTGGTTTGAATTTGTGTTTGATTGCGTTATGATCTCTAAACTACGATGATTTGAAAAAATACCAATTTTATGCGAACAAATGTTATTTTTGAAAACATGAGCATTGTTTTGTTTTAACAATTTTCAAACTTCCGCTGCGAAATAATTGGTTAACTTTAAAGAACAACATGTAACGGTTTCAGTAATATATATAAATATGTATTATAAAACTCAAACGTTTTATCAAATAATTAAACATTGATTTATCAATGTATCATCAATTTCAAAACTCTTCTTTGTAACACTCCAGGATTCGGCCATAACATCTAGGCCAGGTTTGGGGTGTTACAAAGAATAATGAAAAATGATTTTCATTTCATTTAATTTCCTCACTAATTATGTTTTCTTATTAATAATGTTTTTATATTATAAACTATTTATTAATAACAAAGTTATAGCATTTAAAACATTTTAAGTCCCCACCACTGTCCACTACATAAGTGCATAGGTAGAATTGCGTTATAAATCCCTCAACTTTGATTTACATTATAATATTAGTTAACATAATAATAACTAACTTTATAATATATATTCAAATGGATATATAATAAAGTCATAGCCAACCACTAATAAGATCACATATCTTATGGTTTATTTATTATGTAAGTATTATATATTTAATTCTATTTATAAATCCTACTTTATTTAATTATGCGATTTAGCCCATGTACTCTAATTAAACACACTTTCGTCAAAAATACATAACCAATATTTAATAAAAATATTTACGAGTTTGGCTCATGGAAATGAAGTCTCGATACCTCAATTTCCAAAACCATTGACTTTAGAATTGATACACTTGTACCTTATCTAACTTTCCAAATAATTAAATTTATTAGATCAACCTCAATATAATATTGTAATACCTTTGTAACTCTGAATAAATAATATTCACTAATTCTATCATCGAAAAACAACATTCTGAAACCATCGTTTCCAACTCCAGTGACTTTTGGGTTGTTATAATACATGCCTATAATACATATCCCAAATTCACCACCTATTCTAGCGCATTCTAACTTCACTGTTCTTTTCTTGTTATTTTGTGAGGTTTGCCATATCATTTACATATGATGTCTTTCTTTCTAGACTTTTTTGGATACTTAGTTTCTTCTACTTGTCTATACATTATCTCTTACACACCTTACCTTCAAAGTCTTATTTTTACTTTTCCTTTAGAGGATCGTTCATGTCATTCTTTCCTAATTCCTTACACGCTATTCATCCAAAATTTGTCGTGAAGGCATACATTTATTTAAATAGTCGCAAAGGCCTTCCTTTTTATTTGCCACAAGGGTTTTCCTTTACAGAAGTGCCACCAAGGCATCCTTTCCTTAGGTTGCACCATGAAGGCGTTTCTTTTCAAATATAGCCACGAAGGCTTCCTTTACGAAGATTTCCATAGAGGGTTTCCTTTGACAGATCCATCATTTAGCAAGATGTTACAACCTCATCTGCCTTTTAGAATAGAAACACTTTGTTAGAACCTATCCAGGTAACTATTATCATCATTTTTAACCCAGACATATTTTAAAGCCATGTTTCTTCAATCGTACTTACATATCTATGTTTTCTTGACAGACAAAGTCGTAAAACGTACCTTGTAGAGAAGAAATCCACTAGAAATATTTAGGATTCCTAACTCAGCTTAGAGTAATGTTTCTATCTCTTTTTAGCCGTAAATGTCTTTTGTTTTTCAAACGAAAAGGAAAGAAAATAACCTTTTTTCTTAACCCAGTCTAAGTGTACTTTTGACTTAACCCAAATCTCTATGGGGAGTTGGTAAACATCATATTAAGACTTATCTGATCACTCTTTTAGCATTTAAACCTTCTAGTTCACGTTCGATTAATTTTTAACTACCTTTCCTCACAATTTAGTTGTCATGGGATCACATTGGTCATTAGATGTACTATGTCATTGGCATGGACTCATACCTTATAACCATTCCTTTAGTAGTTACCACTTTTATTTCACTTATCATCGTAATCTGACAGGGAGTTCTTGTCTATTTATTTTTATGTCAAAGTTCGCCTATTCTATAAGCTGAAAAGGGATTTTGGGTGAACACTTCTTCGCCAATAGTACTTCATTATACTATGCACCATATTCATATATATATTCTTACCAGCACTCCTTGATTCATCATACTTACCTTTCTTTAGAGTTAGTCAAAAGCTTTGTTTTTCCAAAAAATTATATACACTATACATACTAGAGTTCACCATGGGTTCCTTTCTTTTCATTTAGAGTCCACTAGACCAGGGCATCACTAGCGTTTTTAGAAGGTCCTTACACTTAATCGAGTCTTAATAGTGAGCACTTGAAACCTACGCTTAAGCATTACCTTTATAAATGACACCTAAATATTCAGGACTTCGCCAGGCAGGACCTTAAAAACCTAAAACTAAGGAGAAATGTTCAGCCAACAAAATTTGAAATCAAAAGCTTAAAAAAGCAATATTTATAGTGTAATAGCCCGTTTTCAGTGAAATTGGAATAGTGGTTTTGGGACCACAGATCTGACATTAAAATATTTATTTTATTATTATTTTATTATCTACAGCATAATAGTAGTACTGTATAGAAACTTAGTTAAGAAATTTTATCGTTTATATTCTTAATTTGATAAAAAGGACTAAATCGCGTAAAGTACAAAAGTTGAGTTCTAGTAGCTAAAGAACCTTAAAGTATGAGTCCTTATATGGTAATTAGACCATTAATAGAGATAATGGATGTACATGGCTTAGCATTATTGAAATTTTTAATGGTTTTAAAGGTTATAATAATAATTTGGTAAATAAATGATAACTGAAATATAACAAAACAAAGTTTTCAGCTCTTTCATTCTTCTTCAACCAAAACTTAGGGTTAAGAAGCCATTGGAGAAGCTTCAATATTAAACTAGCTTATTTCTAAGTGCATGGTATGTATTTTAGTCCCGTCTTTGTTGATTTTTATGTTTTCGAGATCCTTATAGCTTAATCTAGCTAACCTGGGGACTAATTTGTGTAATTTTTAAACTATTAAAGTTTTGTCATGAATGAATGTGTATGAGTTTTGATGATTTTTGAAAGAATATGGTTAGTTTTTGATAGATAAACAACTTTTGTTAAATGATTTTTGATGAAATTATCAAATAGGGATTAAATTAAAAAATAAAAAATTTTACATAGTGAAATGGTGAAATAAATGAAATATAGGGCTTCCTAGGGACCTATATGATACTCGGCTATAATGGGGTATAGGAAAATTATATGAATTTCTATTTTCATGAGTTGGGGACTAAATTGAAAAGAAATAAAAAGCATAGGGGTAAAATTGTAATTTTTTAAAATATGAATTTGGATTAAATTGAATAAATTAAATATTGAATTAAGTTGAATTTATTCGTTTAGATCAAGACAAATCTCGTACGGCTTTAGATCGGGGCAAAGATAAAGTTTCAGATTCGTCACCTCCGTATCTACGATTAATCGTCGAGGTAAGTTTGTGTAATTAAATTGTGTTTATATGTTTTTAATTGAATTATATATGAATTGTGAATTTCCGTATATATATATATACTGTAACGCCCCATACCAGTATCCTATGCCGAAGCAGAATACGAGGCGATACCTAACTTGAACTCAGACGTACAACCAATTTCGAGTCTTCATGACTTGAAAAAAATTTAAAACTTACTTAAACTTATCAATATATTCTTAATATGGTTATACGAGCCACAAAACAACATTAGAAATCATTCGGGACCAAACCGGGTCCTTTTGTCAACTATAGAATAATATCACTTGACACAGGGGCATACGCCCGTGTGACCATTCCAACATGGTCGTGCTGATGGCCTGTGTGTCTCACATGGCCTAAGCAAAACAGGGACACGCCCGTGTCCTCGACCCGTGTGGAATTATTTCTAAATGCACACCTACAGGGGTTTTCACACGGCCTGACACACCCTCGTGTCCCTGGCCCGTGTCCTTTACACGGCCATGACACGCCTATGTCCTATCCCGTGTGCAAAAACCTGGAAATTCTATTTTTGACGTCAGAAACTCCAAAATGTCACACGGCCAAGGCACACGCCCGTGTGCTAGACCGTGTTCTACACACAGCTGAGACGCACGACTATGTCTCTGCCCGTGTGTTTACTACCATGCATATAACTTGAAATGCTTACGTGCAGGGGACATAAGGCTGGGCCGCACACCCACGAGGCAGACCATGTGTCATACACGGCCTAGACACACGCCCGTGTACCTACCCGTGTGGACAAAAATAAGGTTATTTACCAAGCCTCTTTGTCACCCTTACTTACACAACCTACATAATAACAACCAAAAGCAAACAAAACTATTTCACGCAGCCAAATCAACCACAATAGACAACATTTCATTTGTGCAATTTACTCATCCATGAAACTAACACCATTTACATATATCAAAATGGATATTAGCCATTATTCAAGGCTTATTACAAAGTGAGGGATTTATCCCAAGCCAACACTTTTGGCCAAATTACAAATACACAAAACACAAGTCTAATCCTCTATACATGCCATATTCAAAAATATAAATCAAACTATAATGAATGCTTTGATTGATAGTGTGATCGATATCTCTGACTTCCTTTGATCCTTGAGCTAGCTAGGCGGCACTATAAGAAGAAGAAATGAGAGGAAATAAGCATAAAGCTTAGCAAGTTGCACATAAATAAATATACAACACAACTTTACCATTCATCAACAAGCTTATAGTACACAAGTGGGCATAAGTAAAACTTACTCATCAATATTCCATACACTTCTTATAGTATATATATTGAACCCACAATTCAAACATACCCAGTAGGTACCTATATCACTCACAACTCAGTCATACTTTCCTCAATAACTAGAAATCATAACTTTCACCTTTGAACCATTTGGAATTCTATCAGATATTCCATAAGCCTCATGCATAGGGTAAGGTGTTGATGCCGTGTCCCAAACATGGTCTTACACTGACTATCATCTCATAACTGACGCATGTCCCAAACATGTCTTACACTGGCTTACATCTCGAGGCCGATACATGTCCCAGACATGTCCTACGCTAGCACTCATCTCAATGCTGATGCCATGTCCCAGACATGGTCTTACGCTGGCTTTCATAATGTGGTCGATCGTCATGGCATGAATATCCGATTTATCTCCTAGGTTCAAATGGGAACTCTACTATTTCTATTATTATCATACTTTCTCAATTCCAAAATCAAGCAATTCATACTATAATAATTCAATATAATTCAACATATACATTAGCAATGTAGTTGTATTATTTACATACAACTTACTTCGGACTACAAAATGTGGCAACTAGTTGATTTAGCCGATTTGCTTGGCTTTCCCCCGGTCTAGGCTTGGGTTTGGTAATTCTTGATCTATAATAGCAAAAATGTACTCATTTATTCTCTAATTAGAAATAAGAAATAAAAAATTCGCATCTTTGATAAAATGACCATTTTGCCCCTAGATTTTGACAAAATGACCATTTTACCCTTAGGCCCGAAAATTAAATTTTATTAAATTTCTTTATTACTCAAGACTAGCCGAACCTCTTTGAATCTTATAGGAACTCCAAATTCCCACTATTTCACACATTTATTATCTATTTTACAACTTATGCACATTAGTCCTTTTAGGTGTTTTCATGCTAACATCTTTCACAAAAGTTGTTTATAAGACACCCAAGACTCATTTTATTCCATAAAAATTTAGTAAACATCACAAATCCTTTCATGGCAAACCTATACTCTCAATCATTTTGCAAAATAGTACCCTTATTTGAAAGCTCATGCTTCAAGGATCTCAAAAGTAGAAAAATATTTAAGAAAAGCCATTCGAATCACTTACTTGTGAATGCTTAAAGTTGCTAAAATTTCAACCTCTTAAACCCCATTCTTTGCTGAAAATTTTGGTGGAGGAAGAATATGAAAAGGGATGATATCATTCTTCTTTTATCTATTTCTATTTTAGTCAAAATAAGCCACCTAACCCACCAAATTTTAAAATTTTGTCTCCTCTTTGACTCTATGGCAGGCTATGCTCCTTTAAAAGGGTCTAATTGCCCTTTAAAATCCCCCAATTTTGATTCTCTAATAAAATAACACCTTTAGCTATCAAATTAGGACTTTTGCACTTAATGCGATTTAGTCATTTTTTTGCAATTGGGCTCACAAACGTTAAAATTAGCTCACCAAATTTTTCATGCACTAATATAAACATGCTATGACACTACATTAATAATAAAATAATTTCTTTGACTTCAGATATGTGGTCTTGAGACCACTACTAGCCCCAAAATTTAGCTATTACATATACTAACCGCATATCCAACGATGTTAGGTCGACTATCGAGCCCCATTTAAACCTTAGGAATTCATAGGATACAAATGACATGTCGTTAGGGTTTACATGATTCGGGTGCTAGTCTTAAATGTCCTACTAATGGTTGAGGTCCAGCATGTGTCACGGATACTCCACAGCTCGTGTGAGTAGCATCGTGTAACTACATTCTGACCCACAGCTCATCTGAGCAGGCCTACTTTCATAGCTCGTGTGAGCATTCTAATTCACAGCTTGTGTGAACATTTTGATTCACAGCTCGTGTGAGCATACATGTACAGGAATTGATGGATTACAGTCATATGATTCAACACACTATGTGTGAGCTATCCCGAGTATCCAACGGTATACTAATTGGTTCAACGGGCATTATTTGAAAAGGAAATGGAAAGAGTTCGATATGAACTAAGACATGGACATATGTGAATTTTATTGCAATGGTGATAGATGGTACATCGAAAGTGAAATGGATGATATATGCATATGATACATGATTAAATTTTATGCTCATCCATGATTATATTGCCTATATTATATGATTAAATGGCTAACATGTTTGGTGTATATGCTTAGGCTTTGGCCAAGTTGTGGTTGGATTCTGCCCTATTTAAATTACTTAATATGTGTTGAAATGGTAAGTTGTGTTTTACATTATACGAACTTACTAAGCATTTATGCTTACTCTGTGTAATTTTCTATGTTTATAGTGAACTAGAAGCTCGATCGAGTTAGAAGCTTGTCGGAGTTATATCACACTATCCATCGACTATATCAGTACTTTTGGATGTTTCTAAGTTTGGTTAAAATGGCATGTATAGGTATTTTGGTTATTAAAGTAGCCATGTGTTTTGGTCAAGGTGTTTTGGCTTGAGAATTTGGTATTTTGAATGTTTGAATATGTTGTTATGTGTATGTGACCATATAATGGTTGAATTTATAGTTCATAGATGCTTAGATGATGGAAGTGAATATAGTCATTTTGGTACGAAAATGTAGTTGGCATATATAAGTTATGATGCTATTTGCTAATTGGTAAATTTGGTATTTGTGAATGTAAATTTGGTATGTGATCAAAGTGATAATTTTTGGCCAAAAGATGCACATGGTTATATATGTTTATATTTTTTCATTGAGGTGCCTTTGGGCATATTGGTTGTATGTAAATGTATCATTTTTGGTTTACTCGATTATGCATGGTTTTGATGTATTTTGATTGCTTGTTTAATTGTGTAAAAGTGATTGTAGGTACATGTAAGAATTGTGAGAAAATGGCTTAAAAATGGCCTATTTTTCATCCACACATGCAAAGACATGGGTCATCTCTCAGCCGTGTGTGAAACACGACCGTTTGTCCCTTGTAGCTTTCAAAGGGTTACAAGTCAAGCTGTTACACGGCCTAGCACACGGCATGGCTCACGAGCATGTGGCTTGGCCGTGTGACCCAAGTCAATGAGTTACAGGGCTCAGACACGGCTGTGTAACCTTACTTCGAATGCTGACGTGGTTGTGTGACCCCTAGAGTTTTGAAAATTTTTATTATGTTTTTGAAAAACTTCTACAAGTTTTTGATTTAGTTCCGACTTGTTTCTAATATGTTTTTAGAGCCTTGAGGGCTCGTATAAGGGATGTTATGAATGTTATGCATTGGTTTTGATATGAATAATGGTATGAATTGGAATGTTTATAATTTTTGTTTGTTTTGAAATGAAAACTCTGGTAATGCTCCATAAACCAACTATGGATATGGGTTAAGTGTGTTACATTTAATGGTATCAGAGCTATGGTTTAGTCATTTCTCGGATTGAGAATATAACATATGAGTCTAGCTATACATGCCATTATATAACCTGTGATAGTGTGATATCTCCTGATCATTTTAAAACATATTTTCTTATACCAATGACATCCAACTGAGCTGATTCAGATGAAGTAAAGAGTAACGCTCAAGCCTTTGTTCACAGAGTAGCATCGAGCGATACAAGGCCCATATCTGAGGGCCGAGGAGGAGAGACTAAGGAAGCCTTCTTCCAGATGATGAGGGAATGGTTTGCCGAGTTCGTACAGAAGAACCTAGCTATTCAACAACCTCCACCCCTCCTGCTCCCCAACCGGTCCCTATTATTTCTCAAGATTTGGAACCTTTACGAGTTAATAAGCTATCTGTTGATAGAATTCTTAAGTACGGGGCTAAAGAATTTTGAACTAGTGCTGAAGATGATCCTGATAGGGCAAAATTCTGGTTAGAGAATACAATCACGGTTTTGGACAAACTATCTTATTTACCAACTGAATGTGTTAAGTGTACAATATCGTTGTTGAAATACTCAACTTACCAGGGGTGGAACACGTTGATTCCAGTCGTGCCAAGAGAGCGTATAACTTGGGAATTCTTCCAAACTGAGTTTTGAAATAAATATATTAGTCAGAGATTTCTGGATCAGAAATGTAAAGAATTTCTTAATCTGGGTCGTGTGATCTCAATTTGTTCATGAGTTACAAGTCAGAGAGTTACACGAGGTCAGGACGCGAGCGTGTGTGATCACACGTCCTTCCAACACAGGCATGACCCATATTCACACGGGCGTGTGACCCCTATATAGTGGAAAATTTTTTAAGTTTTGTAAATATTTCTAAAGTTCTCGGTTTAGTCCCGAACCACTTTCAAAGCATGTTTTGGAAGGAAATTTATGGTTCAAAATTGTTCGATTGTATGGGATGTGAGTCTGGTAATGTCTCGTACCCTGTTCTGGTGTCGAATACGGGTAAGGGGTGTTACATTTAGTGGTATCAGAACTACGGTTTAGTCGATTCTCAGATTTGACGTAGCGAACACAAGTCTAGCTATACATGCCATTATATAAACTGCAATAGTGTGATGACTCCTGATCATTTTTAAATGTGTTTTCATATAGCAATGTCATCCAACTGAGCTAGAGCTAAATCCAAAGAAGCCGAGAGCAATGCTTTAGCTTCAGTGCAAAGAATCCCCTCTGCGTTTGGTAGTGAAAGGCCCATGTCTGAGGATCAAAGTGAGGAGGCGAAACAAGCCTTCTTTCAAATGATGAATGAATGGTTTACTCAGTACTTGAGAACAAACCCTACTGTACAACGACCTCCCCCACCTACTCCTCAACCAATTCCTGAGGTACCACAAGGTGGCAAACTTGTTAGAATTGGTAAACATCCAATAGATAAAAACTGCAAGCATAGGGTGGAAGAATTTAGAGCTACCAAAAATGATGATCCAAAAAGGGCTGAGTTCTAACTTGAAAACACTATCTGGGTTTTTGACGAATTATCCTACACACCTACCGAGTGCCTGAAATGTGCAGTATCTTTACTAAAAGGTACGGCTTATCATTGGTGGAATACCATAACATTAGTTGTACTGAGAGAAAATATTACATGGGAATTCTTTCAGACTGAATTTAGAAAGAAATATGTTAGTCAGAAGTTCATGGATCAGAAAAAGAAATAATTTCTAGAATTCAAGAAAGGAAGTATGACTGTAAACAAATATGAACAGGAATTTATTTGACTGAGTAAGTATGCCAGAGAATGGGTTTTAACCGAGGACGAAATGTGTAAACATTTTGAAAAGGGCCTAAATGAATATATCAAGTTATTGGTTGGGATTCTCGAGATAAGGGAATTTGCAGCATTAGCCACCCGAGCACACAAAGCTGAGGAACTGAGTAAAGAAAAGAAACAAGCCGAAAGGGAAGCTCAGATTCCTGGAAAAAGAGCTATGAGTAAGTCATAATCATTTGCTTCTAGGAAATTAAAGAAGTACTATTATCGTATGACCACTTCTATAAGATAATCTGAAAGAGAGTGAGGTTCTCAACGGTCTAACCCGAGGTCGTCAACTCCATCTATGACCAGTGTGGGTAGTGTCGAAAATCCCAAAATGAAATGTAAATATTGTAACAAGTTTCATCATGGGGAATGTCAGTCTAGAAGTGGAGCTTGTTTTGGATGCGGTTCACTTGACCATTTTCTTAGGGTTGTCCCGAAAGAGTTGAAAATGAGATAGAACCTGCTCCAAAGCCGAGCAATCTTGTTGCGAGAGGCAGACCACTCTATCACCCCGGTAGTGTTACTGGTAGTCGAGGTACTACCAAAGATACAATAGTAAGATCTGAGGCACGAGCACCTGCGAGGACATATGCTATTTGTGCTAGAGAAGTTGCTTCTGCACCAGACATCATTACTGGTACATTTTCTCTACTTGACACTGATATACTACATTGATTGATTTACTTGTTGAATTCACTAAATTTGTGGTTAAAGTTTCAAACCCCTTGGGCCAGTGTGTTATGGTGAATAAAGTTTGTAAGAATTGTTCGTTGATGGTAAAAGGTTATTGTCTTTCGGTGGACTTGATGTTATTGCCATTTGATTTGATATGATTTTGGGAATGGATTGGTTAACCAGGTATGACGCAGTGGTGAATTGTAAGCAGAAATATATTGTATTGAAATGTCAAAATGGTGAATTACTTCATGTTGAATCTGATAAATTGGATAGATTACCTAATGTGATTTCAGCAATATCATCACAGAAATATGTCAAAAAGAGGTATGATGTTTATCTTGCATATGTGATGGATACAAAAGCAACTGAGTCAAAGATTCAATTAGTGCCACTAGTATGTGAATTTCCTAATGTGTTCCCAGAAGAATTATCTAGTTTACCACCGGATAGAGAAGTGGAGTTCTCTATAGATCTTGTTCCGGGTACAACACCTATATCCATAACACCTATAGAATGGCTCCTACTGAGTTGAAAGAGCTGAAGGTAGAGTTGCAAGAATTAATTGACAAAGGTCTTTCTCGACCTAGTTACTCACTTTGGGGTGCACCGGTTCTATTTGTAAAGAAGAAGGATGGATCGTTGAGGCTGTGTATTGATTACAGATAACTCAACAAAGTTACAATAAATAACAAGTATCCATTGCCTCGTATTGATGACCTGTTTGACTAGTTAAAGTGTGCCACCATATTTTCAAAGATTGATCTCCGTTCTGGTTACTACCAACTACGGGTAAAAGAATCGGATGTGCCAAAGACAACTTTTAGAACCAAGGATGGACACTATGAGTTTCTTGTGATGCCATTTGGCTTGAAAAATGCACCTGCAGTGTTTATGGATTTGATGAACATAATTTTTAGCCTGTATTTAGAGATGATATTTTGGTTTATTCACGAGATGAAAATGAACATGTTGAGCACTTGAGAATAATGTTGCAAACTCTATGAAAGAAATAATTGTATGCTAAATTTAATAAAAGAGAATTTTGGCTAAGGGAAGTTAGCTTCCTTGGGCACGTAGTATCTACTAAAGGTATTAGAGTAGACCCGAACAAAATTTCAGCCATTGTTAATTGGAAGCCACCGAATAATGTGTCTGAAGTTTGAAGTTTTCTGGGACTAGCTGGTTATTATTGGAGATTTGTAGAAAAAAATTTTGATGATAGCCTCTCTGATGACCTGATTGTTGAAGAAAAATGTAAAATTTAAATTGACTGATAAATATCAGTAGAGCTTTGACAGATTAAAAGCTTTATTGACAGAAGCACCTGTGCTAGTCCAGCCTGAATCGAGTAAGGAATTTACAGTTTACAATGATGCGTCATTGAATGGTTTAGGTTGTGTTTTGATGCAAGATGGTAAGGTCGTAGCCTATGCTTCACGACAGCTAAAGCCATATGAAAAGAACTACCTGACACGTGATCTTGAATTGGCAGTCATAGTGTTTGTATTGAAAATCTGGCGGCATTACTTGTTTGATGAAAATGTCACATATTCACTGATCATAAAAGTCTAAAATATTTGATGTCACAGAAAGATTTGAATTTGACACAGCATAGATGGATTGAATTGCTGAAAGATTATGATCTTGTTATCGACTACCATCCGGGGAAAGCCAATGTAGTGGCAGATGCTTTAAGTATGTGACAGCCCAAAATTGACCCTAGTCGGGAAGTGGTTTCGGGACCGTTAAACCGAGTCACCGAAATGTTTGAATGTGATATTTATTGTCTAGAATATGTAATTATGAATGTGTGAAAATTTCAAGCTTCGATTTAGTCGATTGCATGTGAATTAAGTCAATAGGACTTATGTGAGAAAATTTTAAAATGTGATAGGTCAATGCGTAAGGACCTATTAGTGCATGTGGAAAAAAGGGGGGACTTGCATGTCAAATTCCCCCCTAATAAGTAGTGGCCGGCCATGCTATGGGTGGAAACATGTTGGGAACATGTTGGCCTAGTGAGGTATGTAGGATAAAATATAATAAGAAGTATGGGGAATAAAGAAATGGAAGAAGGAAAGGATGTGTGTAATTGTTTCTTCCCCTCCCCATTGCCATGAAAGTAAGAAAGAAAACAAAGAAAAAAAAAGTGTCCATCTTTCTTCATTTCCCCTTGGCCGAATGTTCTAAGGAAGAAAGAAAAACAAGTTGTGTTCCTTGGTTTTTCTTGGCCGATTGTAAAGAGGAAGTTGGGAGGGAGGCATTCGGTCATCCTAGGCTAATAGCAAGCTCAAGAGCAAAGGGGAACTAAATCCGATAAAGGGAAGGAAAAGTAATTGAATAGCCATTGAAGTCGTTCGACAACATCCGAGGTAAGTCTTCGAGTAATGACCCTACTTGAATTATATTGAAATGATTAGTCATACTATGATGGATAGCCGAATGTGCATAGAGACTATGTTATAAAGCCAAATGAAATCATGCTCTTTGTGTGTGGCTATTGAGCCGAAATTGGAAAGGTTTAATAAATGTTTTGTGTTTGAGCCTTAGTAACGAAAATAAGATATGGATGTGTTATGATTATTGATATATGTGTGCATGAGCATTTGAATATATCCGGGCTAAGACCCGCAGGCATTTGTGCGAGTTGATATATCCGGGCTAAGACCCGAAGGCATTTGTGCGAGTTGATATATCCGGGCTAAGACCCGAAGGCATTTGTGTGAGTTGACATATATCCGGGCTAAGACCCGCAGGCCTTTGTGCGAGTTGATATATCCGGGCTAAGACCCGAAGGCAATTGTGCAAGTTGATATATCTAGGCTAAGACCCGAAGGCATTTGTGCGAGTTGACATATATCCGGGCTAAGACCCGCAGGCCTTTGTGCGAGTTGATATATCCGGGCTAAGACCCGAAGGCAATTGTGCGAGTTGATATATCCGGGCTAAGACCCGAAGGCATTTGTGCGAGTTGACATATATCCGGGCTAAGACCCGCAGGCCTTTGTGCGAGTTGATATATCCGGGCTAAGACCCGAAGGCAATTGTGCAAGTTGATATATCTGGGCTAAGACCCGAAGGCATTCGTGCGAGTTGCTATGCCCGGGTTAAGACCCGAAGGCAATTGTGCTTGTGGTAATATCCGGCTAAATTTCGAAGAAACTTGGGTATGAATGTGAGCGTTTTGTGCTGTAATAAATTCAATTAATACGCTCAACAAACCCAAACGATAAGATTTTGTTCGTTAGCTATCGGATTCGGGATCATCGAAGTCGAAGTCATCCACACTATCAAAGCTCTTTTGGTACTCTTTTAGTTGAACTCTGGATATGGCATGTATAAGACTACCCCTTGTTGTTTTAAGCACTTTTTGTGATGTATGTGTGTACAGCCATGCGAAAATGGCTTGTAGAAGTGGAGTATGGCATTAGACCATTTGGGTTTATGTATGTATATATGGTTTCATGATGTGACTATGGTTTGGAATGGAAGTGTTGGGCAAATGATCAGCCATTGGAATGGCTAAATATGATCATATGTGGACCTATGTATGACAAAACCCTAGTTGGTCCATGGTAACCACGAAATAGGTAAAGTTTACCTTGAAAACAGATGCTGACAGCAGCAGTGGTGTGGATTTGAAAAATCACAAAAATTTGTAGGAATGGAATTAAATAGTGAATAAATTATGTAATCGAACCTTGATGAATCTATTTTCATATGAAAGTAACGAAACAATCATATGAACAGTATATTGAGAGATATTAAAGTTCTCGTGAAACAGGGCCAGAACGGTTTCTGGATCTCCTGTTTCGACTTTGATAATTTACCATAAATTAACCAGAGATAATTAGGAGTCATACCATATATGTATAGATTCCTCTCTGAGTCTAGTTTCTATAGAAACAAACGGCATCAGTATTGGAGCCCTGTACAAGGAGATATCCAAGTCGTAATGCGCAAAGGTCAGGGTAGTCGATCCCTGTAACATGGGAGACTTTGACTAATAAACTGTACTAATTGGCCCTACCAAAAATTCTAAAAAAAATATGTAGATGGGCATATGAGTCTAGTTTCAGGGAAAAATCACGAAACAAATTTTCGAGTTGTGAAACTCAAGATATGATTTTTAAAGCGACTATTACGCAGATTGGCAGTGTCTGGAAATTTTTTTTTATAAGGGGTTTAAAAGTCTGTTAACACCTCGTGTTCGAATCCGGTGACGGTCTCGGGTTCGGGCTGTTACAAAGTAGAAAATCCCTGTATGCTCTACAAGCAATGAATACTCGATTGTTGTTGTTTAATGATGGTTTAATCATAGCTGAGTTAAAAGCTAGACCAATATTTTTATAGCAAATTTCTAAAGCTTAGAAAAATGATAGCAAGTTGCAAGCAAGATGAGTACAAAGTAAATCGACTCCTGATTCAGAATTTTAGATCGGGACTGATGGTTGTTTGTTATTCAGTGGGAGAGTATGTGTACTGAAAGGTTCAGAACTAGTACAGAAGATCTTAAATGAAGCTCATAATGATAACATGTCTATTCATTCTGGTAGTAATAAAATGTATAACGATCTGAAAAGATGTACTGGTGCCTGGGAATGAAACGAGATATTTCTGAGTTTGTATCTAAATGCTTGATATGTTAGCAAGTAAAAGCTGAACATCAGTTGCCTTCTGGACTATTGCAACCGATTACGATACCGGAATGAAAATGGGAAAGAATTACTATAGACTTTGTAATGGGATTGCCCCTGTCTCCAAAAAAGAAAGATGACATTTGGGTAATTGTTGATCGGTTGACAAAGTCTACACACTTTATTTCGGTACGTATAGATTTTTCCTTGGATAGATTGGCTGAGTTATATGTCTCGAAGATAGTCAGACTACATGGAGTGCTTGTCTCCATCATTTCAGATAGAGATTCTCGGTTTACTTCTCGATTCTGGAGCAAATTGCAAAAAGCTCTGGGTACCTAGTTACACTTTAGTACTGTATTTCATCCTCAAACAGATGGTCAATCTGTATAAGTAATACAAATCTTGGAAGGTATGCTTCGATGTTGTGTACTTGAGTTTAAAGGTAACTAAGAAAGGTATTTGCCTCTAGTTGAATTTGCTTATAATAACGGTTATCAGTTTAGTATTAAAATGGCACCATACAAAGCCTTGTATGGTCGCAAATGTAGAACTCCATTATACTAGACAAAACTCAGTGAGAAAAAGTTACACGGAGTTGACTTGGTCTGAGAGACTAAGAAAAAAGTGAAGGTAATTCAAGACTGCTTGAAAGCAGCCTCTGATCGACAAAAGTCTTATGTTTATTTGAATAGGAAAGAAATATAATTTCAGGTTGGTGACAATGTATTCTTGATAGTGTCGCCTTGGAAGAAAGTACTTCGGTTTGGTTGTAAAGGGGAATTGAGCCCACGGTTCATTGGACCCTATGAGATTATAGAAAGAATTAGACTAGTTGCATATCGGTTAGCTTTACCACCAAAGCTTGATCAGATTCATAATGTTTTTTATGTGTCTATGTTACGGTGGTATCGATCTGATCCTGCACATGTTATCTCTCCAACAGAGATAGAGATCCTACCTAATATGACATATGATGAAGAACCAATTGAAATATTAGCTCAGGAAACAAAAGAGTTAAGAAATAAAAAGTCAACTTTGGCAAAAGTTCTTTGGCAACGACATGGTATATAGGAAGCTACTTGGGAACCAGAGGATACTATGAGGAAGAAATACCCAGATCTTTTTACTGGTAAGATTTTCGAGGACGAAAATCCTTAAGGGGAGAGTTGTAACAACCCATTTTTCAGTAAAATCAAAACAGTGGATTCGGGACCACAAATCCGACCCAAAATATATTTTATTTTTATTTTATCATATGGCCCATAATATGTTAGAAATGACATGTGAAAATTTTGATATGAAAATTTTATCAATTAAGTGTTTAATTACGAGAGGGACTAAATCACATAAAATGCAAAAGTTGAATTCTAGTAGCTATAAGGATCAAATAGCTATGGAATTCAAAACTTAAGGTCCTTATATAGTAATTAAACCATTAGGAAAAGTATGTAGATTTTTCATAATGACTCATCCATGGAAATATAGAAAAAGGTCAATGGCTAAATTGGAATTTGAAATAATTAATTAAATTAAAAGATGATAAAAAAATAAATATCATCTTATTTTGTCATCTTTAACCTTAAAAATACATGGAAATCCTAGTAGAGAGAAAACAATCTTTCAAGGCCTAATTGGGTAAGTTCTCTTGTCTCGTTTTTAGTAAATTTTAAAATCGAGATAGCTTAATTTCTCTATTTGAGGGATTAATTTGAAAATTTATAAGGTATGAAAATGGGCCATGAATGTATTAGGAAATTATAAATTTATAGTAGAAAATGAAAGATTATTGATAGATAAACAACTTTTGCAAAGTGATTTTTGATGAAAACTTGATTTAGGGACTAAAATGTAAACTTGTGAAATTGAGGGAAAAATTATGAAATTTTAGGTAAACATATGCTGCAAAATTTGTAATGGGGCTTTGGTTAGGTTTGGGATAGGGAGTAATTTGCACAAGTTTCATTTTCCGAGCCTAGGGACAAAAAGAGAATTTTTGGAAAAGTTAGGGGCAATATGGTAATTTTACCTAGGACGTAAATTAAGTCTGTTTAAGTATGAAATGTATGAAATTAATGATAAAATTTATTTATATAGATCCAGAAAACACACGCGAGACAAGATCGAGGAAAAGAAAAGATTTCAGATTAGTAGACTTTTACGGGAACAAGTGTCGAGGTAAGTTCGTGTAACTTAATCAGGTATGCAATTATGTTAATTGAATGTCACATTGTATGTAATGTGATTTATATAATGTGCCTTATATGTATGTATGATGGAAAATTTTATATGTGCATGAAATGATGAGAAAGGGGTTAGTCCCGATTGAATGTTGAATTCCGATGAATATATGCGCTTTCCTAAAACGGATAAGGTCCTGCATCTGTTGCGGAAGTGATTTAGCTTGGACGAGTAATCTCATTGACCTTGTTATAAAAAGGATTTAGCCCGGACGGGTAATCCCGATATAATACCTCTCAAGCATACGTTATGATTAGGGTTTAGCCTGGACTGGTAATCCTAATTGAGCTCCCCTGAGCATACGTTATATAAAGGATTTAGCCTAGACTGGCAATCCTGTTAAACGATATATGGCTCAAGAGAGTGTTACTTGGTTAAGTTCCCTAATGGGTACCCTTGATTAAGAAATTGAAAAATTGATGTATCGTGCACTTCAAGTGTACTACTTGAGCATTCATTGGAATTCAATGATTCAAAGGACATATAACTCTTGACTTGGCATGAAAACCTTGAGATGTAATAGTAATGACTAGATAGAATATTGCTTGATGAGCTCATCTATGTTACTTGATTTACATGAAGATTTCGATGACTAACATGTTTGATTGAATGTATGTGCTTAGGCAAATTTAGCCAAATGGATGGAAACATGATATTGAATGTTTAGATTTAATAATCAAGATTGGTAAATTTAATTTCTGTTATACGAACTTATTAAGCATGTAATGCTTACTCCTTTTATTTTTCCCCTGTCTTATAGTGCTCAGAAGATCGTGGGGGTTGGACGATCTAAATCAAAACAATGGTTTTGGAACCACAAATCCGAGGTCAGAAAATTATTTTAATATTATTTTTGGTGTTTACAGCATGTGATAGTATATAAGTGAAAGTTTCGTGTGCTAATTTTATCGTTTAAGTGGTTAATTTGAGAAAAAGACTAAATCTTGTAAAATGTCAAAGTTGTATTCTATTTAATAAAGGTGTCCAATTGCCATGGATTATTAAATGAAAGGTCCTTATGTTGTAATTAGACTATTGATAGTGGAATTTGACATAAATGGGCATATATTAGGTGATTTTATAATGTTTTCATTAAGGGTAAATTTGGATTTGATTATTAAGGTAATTATTAATTTAAACAAATCAAAATGGTAGCCATGTATCATCTTTGTTCCATCGAAATTTGAAGAACGAGAAAGCCATTTACAAGCTTTAGGGTTCGGCACTTTTAAACCTTGAGTAAGGTATGGTTTTTGATCCGTTTTTGATAATTTTTACATTTTTGTGATCGTTTCTTCATGTTCTAGCTAGCCCATGCTTTAATTTTTGAATTTGTTAATGATTTTGTGAAGTGCCATTGATGAGTGTTTCAGTTCTTGAATGTTTTATGATGGAAAATGAGTATTTGTTGATAAATTATCATGTTTTGTAAAGTGATTTTTAGTGAAATTGCATAAAGGGGTTAAATTGTGAAAATGTGAAAATGTGGGGTTAAATGTGTGAATAAATGATAAATATGGGCTGATATGTATACTATGAAAATTTGGCTAGCAAGAAAATAGAAAGAAATTGTGTTATTTGTGTTTTTTATGAATAGAAGACTAAATTGAATAAATGTGAAACTTTAGGGGCTAAAGTGTAAAAATTCCCAAATATGTGTTTATGGACTAATTTGAATGTGTTGATGAATAAAAATGTTAATTTTGAATGTATATAGATCAAGAACGAAAGAAATCGGATTCAGATCGGGGAATATCTAAAGTTATCGAATAGTCGATTCAGTCCTCTATTCCGATTACGATGTAAGTTCATATGCAAATAAACGTCTTTAAATTGAATTATATCTGTTTACTTGCTATTAAACTGTTATGAATGTTGATTGAGCAATTACGAGCAAGAATTGACAGAGTTACGACATCTGAAAGACCCGTACGAATCTTACAAATAGTATAGGATACGAATGTCATGGCATTAGGTTATTGAGATGTGATTACATGTAAAACCATGTCTGGGACATTGGCATTATATTAAGATTACGTGTAAGACCATGTCTGGGACATTGGCATCGTTAATCGATTTCGTGTAAGACCCTATCTGGCACAGTGGCATCGATATGTGATAACATGTAAGACCATATCTAGGATATGACATTGTGCGAGCATATGTGATTTTCGAGTATCCTTAACAATTCCGAATGGTTCAACGGGCAAAGTCAGGCTGAGAAAGAATATGTGTTAATGAGTTAAATGACTCAGGTACACACGAGATTCATATGAGTATCGGAAAGTGAAGTAATTGATGAGTTTACATTTGAAAATGCATATGTACATATTGGGAAAGGTTTGTGTATCTATATGTATTTATTTGTACTTGGCCTATTGATAGAAATGTTGTGATTCATATGATGGCCTTATTTGTATATGGCTTACTAAGCTTTTAAAACTTACTTTGTGTGCTCTTTCAGTAACACCCCTACCCCGTATCCATCACTAGATTAAGGTTAAGAGGCATTACTGGATATATCGAAAAATTTAGCATTCATTTCACAATCATCATAGCATCATGTCATACATCAATATAGAGTCCCTTACATAGGTCAACGAGACCTTAAACATGTTTTAGAAAGGGGTCGGGACTAAACCAAATGCATACAAAATTTTTCAAAACTTAAACATTTTTCAAAGTTATAAAGGTCACATGCCCGTGTGAGCAAGCCGTGTGCCTCACACGGCATTAGACACGCCCGTGTGTCTAGGCCGTGGAAAAACAAGGCATACATACTGACTTGTCCACATGGCTACATGACACATCCATATGCCAGGCCGTGTAAAAATTAGGGAGGCTATTGACTTGGGTCACACGACCAACCACACACCCATGTACCAGCCCGTGTGCCACACACGACCAGTAGACACGCCCGTGTGTCTAGCCCGTGTCAAAACTGTAGGGTATACTGACTTAAAATCGTAGGGTACCCCAGGGGACACACAACCATGCAACATAATCGTGTGTCACACACGGCTGAGACGCATGCCCGTGTCTCTGCCTGTGTGGACAAAAATAGGCCATTTACAAGGTCAATTTGCCACCCTAATTTTAGGACCTCCCTACCTGATCAAAACCAAACATTTTATACCAAATTCTCAACCAATTCACAACTAAAACATACATCATTCATGTCATTTCATTAACAACAAATTTTTTCCTTTCTAACCAATTCCAAACAAACCAAAAATCACATAGCAAACTCATTCATTCTAACATATCCTTATCTCAATATTTCACATCCAATCTCTTGCCAAAATCATACCATTTCAATAACTAAATCACATTACCAACTTACCAAATTGACCATTTCTCACTAAGTCATATATATACACCAAACATATCATATATCAAAATCAAACCATAAGTTCACCATAATCTAGCCATATCACATGGCATAATATACACATTATAAAACATATTCAAATACTTCTAACCTATACATGCCATATACCATATATACAACTCTCAAAATGGTATCAAAATAGATGTCCAATAGCGTGAATGAGTCGCTGACGATCCCTAGATCCGAGCTAGCTTTATAACACTGTAAACAGAGAACATTTCATACAATAAGCTTCATAGCTTAGTAAGTTCTACCAAATATAATCAACAGTTTAGATAATACAAAACATCAAATAATAAACACTTAGTAGTTCACAAATCATCCATCAATTCTATTCCATCACATTTAATATGTTCATACAAATTCATCAAACTTCATACACATAGTATCATCGACCACATAGATATCGTACATACCTAAACTTTCCCGTATTTATTCATTTCATTCTCACCTCTCGTTCAAGTACATTAATTCATTCGGAAGTCTTTCCATGCTTAAAGAATTTTCACACTTAGTGCTTTAATGATTAGTTGAAGCTGTAACGGTCTCACACACTTAGTGCCATCTCAAATAACTGAAACAATCTTGGTATCGCACACTTAGTGCCTCATATAGCCAAAACTATTTCAATTCACACACTTAGTGCTATTTATAGCCGTAGCTATATCAAATTGCACACTTAGTGCCGAACATAGTCGATTTATCATCGTGCTCAAACCATTGTCAAATATATACAATTTATGCATTATCAAAGCATTAAAACATAACTGTAACATCATTTATCACGTACGAACTTACCTCGTTCTCGGAATTGACAATTCGGATCGTTTACTTGATAACCTTCGATTTCCCTTGATCTAAATTCGAATTCCTCTTTTCTTGATCTATACGTATTCAAAATTAACCCTTTTATTCAAAAAATCATTCAATTCAATCCATATACACATATTTAGGGCATTTTATAAATTAGCCCTCATATTTTCACATTTTAACACATTAGTCCCTAATTCATAAAATCACAAAATACTCAAAATTTCCTTATACACATGCGTAGCCGAATTTTCATAGAGTTCATATAAGCTCACATATTTCATTTATTTACATTTTAGTCCCTCAATTTCTCATTTTCACAATTTATCCCAAAATACTCAAATTCATCAAAAATTCAAAGACAAAACATATTTATCTATCACATATCATTCATTTTTCATCATCTAACAACATAAAGCTCACAATTTCATCAATGGCTCAACTCAAAATCATAAAAAAAAAATCAGAAATTGAGACATGGGCTTGATAGATTACTAAGCTACGATCACAAAAACATAGAAATCATCAAAAATCAAACAAAACACATACCTTAATCAAGCCAAACCATAGTTGAACCCTAGAAAGCTTTTATCTTTTCTTTTTCCTTTGATTTTCAACAAATAGATGATAATAGCCTTATTTTATGCTTTGCTTTATTTAATTAACATTAATACATCAATTACCATTTTACCCTTGGCTTAAAAACTTATAAAACATTAATATTAAGGCCATAAATGTCCATTTACCATGTAAATGGATTATTGACAACATAAGACCTCTCTTTTATAAAGACATAGCTAATAGACACTTTTAACATATGGAACCCTACTTTTTCATTTTACGCGATTAAGTCCTTTTATCAAATTAAGCACACAAACGATAAAATTTCCATACGAAACTTTCACACATGCTTAAAAACATATTTTAAACATAGAAACTAATATTAAAATATTTTTAGACTCGAATTTGTGGTCCCAAAACCACTATTCCTACTAGGGCCTAAATCGGGCTGTTACACTTTCTATGTTTTATAGATTATCGAAGCTAGCTTGGACATCGGGTATCATCAGGAACCATCATCACACTATCGACTACTTGTTGGTTCTTTTGGAGCTTTGTATATATGGTATATGGCACGTATAGGCTAGTGTCATTTTGGTATGTTTTGAGTTATGATTATAGCCATGAGATTTGGCTTATAAATGTTGATGTGTAAGGCCAATTAAGTTGGCTTGAATTATGTGCTTGTTAAGTGATGTATGTGAATTATAAGTTATCTTGTGTTTTGGTATGTTTTCCATAGTTATTGATATGGTTATATAGTTGTTCTTTTGGTTGGTTGTAAATTGAAATATTAAGGTTGGAATGATAGTAAGTTGTGACTTGGTTTTGAGGCGTGAAATAGGTGATAAATTGAAAGGTAAATGCATTTAGAAGTTATGCAAGTTTTTGATGATTTTGGCTTATAGAAATGGTATGTTTTGATTGTGGAATTGAGTAGTGAAAATGGTTGTGAATAGATGGCATAATATATGTAAGAATTGGCAAGTTTTGGTTGTTTATATATGTGATGAAATGATACTATTTTGGTGGATTTGTGTGCAAGAGAAAAGGGTGGCAAAAATTGGCTTTTCAAATGGTCTATTTGTCCATACGGGCAGAAACACGGGCGTGTCTCTCAGCCGTGTGTGACACATGGTCATGTTACACACCCGTGTGTCCCCTGGGGTACCTTTTGAATTAAGGCAGTATAGCCTATAGTTTTGACACGGCCTAGACACACGGGCTGGCACATGGGCGTGTGGCTGGCCGTGTGACCCAAGTCAGTAACATCCCTAGTTTTCCCACAGCCATGGCACACGAGCATGTCTCCGGTCGTGTGGTACAAGTTAGTATGTATCCTCTGTTTTCACACGGCCTGCGCCATGGGCATGTTTGGTGGCCGTGTGAGGCACACGGCCTATTCACACTGGCGTGTGACCCTGGAATCAAAGAAAATTTTCTAAGTTTTCCCAAAGTTTGTAAATGTTATCAGCTTAGTCCTGAACCACTTCTAAGCATGATTTAAGGTCTCGCAGAGCCTTATAAGGGACATTGTGCATGATTTGAATGAATTTTGTTTATGGATGTATAAATGTACGTGAATAAAGTGTATTATCCGATAATGCCTCGTTACCTATTCTAGCGTCGGATACGGGTTAAGGAAGTTACAAGATTGTTGGAGCATCATCACACTATCAACTAGCTATCTTGGGTATATATAGTAAAATTGGTATAATGGCATGTACAGGACAACTTGGCCAACGGTGGCTTGAAATGTTATTTTGTAACCTAGCCATTAGGATGCCTAGTGATAGTCCATTTTAGGTATGATTTAGTAAGCTATAGTGATATATATATACATATGTGTTATGCTAAGTTCATGTAATCAAATGTTGTTAATGCCTAAGATAAGTTAAGGTGAGTTTGTAACCATGTATGCATGAAATGGTATGCCTTGATGAATGATGAAATTGCCAAATTTGAATGCTTGAAATGGTTGGAATTGGTTGAGTGTTTCATGTGTAGGTTTTTAGGTGATTTTGGGTGAGAAATGAAGCTAGGAAATGGCTTTATTTTGTCTACATGGGCAGACAGACTGGCGTGTGTCTAGACCGTGTGTGACACACTACCTGGTAACACAGGCATGTGGTTAGGCCATGTGTTCCCTGCACCTTAATTTTGAGAAACAGAATGCTCAGAATTGGGAACACAGGCAGAGACACGAGCATGTGTCTCAGCCGTGTATGCCACACAGCCTAGAACACGGGCATGTGTCTTGGCCATGTGAAACCTGAACCTATTTTGAATTAAATTAATTAACCAAATGGCCTATCACACAAGCGTGTGACTTGGCCGTGTGATCTCAATTTGTTCATGAGTTACAAGTCAGAGAGTTACATGGGGTCAGGACACAGGCGTGTGTGATCACATGGCCTACCCACACGGGCGTGTGACCCCTATATAGTGGAAAATTTTCTAAGTTCTATAAAAATTTCTAAAGTTCTCAGTTTAGTCCCGAACCACTTCCAAAGCATGTTCTAGGCCTCGTAGGCTCGTATTAGGGGCTTTATGATTGATTACAAATGGTTTTAATTGGAATGAAAATTTATGGTTCGAAATTGTTTGATTAGATGGGATGTGAGTCCGGTAATGCCACATACCCTATTCCGGCGTCGAATAGGGGTAAAGGGTGTTACACAATTTGTAGAATTTGTTCTAATTCAAGGACTATTCTGCTAATTTCCCTTTTTCATGATTTTCTTCGGGCTCTTGATCTCAAATATAAAATTATTCATTCATTAGCATCTAATTCAATTCTAATTCACTTCATAATTTATACCCTTCAATTTTTGAAATTACACAATTACCCTAACTTTTATAATTTTACAATTCAGTCCCTTGTCAATTTTCTCACCAATTGAGCTAATTTTTCTCAATTAACACATTATCTAAATATTATAAGCTATTTCACAGCCTTTGACAAAAAAAATTTCATGTCAAACCCTAAGGTTTAATCTTTTTCACAATTAGGTCCTAAAAACTAATTTTTATCAAAATTACTTAATAAAACCATCACATAACAAAATTAAAGCTTCAAATCCATGTTAATTCATCATAAACATCCAGCACGCATCAATGGTATGTTTAAAAATTACCCATAAAATAAAAAACTAATGGAATAGATAGTTGGTCTTAATTGTAAAAGTCTTAAAAACACAAAAATTACAAGAAAAAGGCAAGAATTAAACTCACTTGTAGCAAAAATATGAAAAACTAGCTCAAGAGGACTCTTAAATGGTGTTTTCGGCTGAAATTTTATGAAGAATTGTCTAGATTTCTTTTAATTGTTATTTTATTTACTTAATTTTGAAAAATTTCCAATTTTACCTTTATTTCACCAAATTTTCAGTTTTTTCTCTTGCCAATGCCTCCTCAGCCATCTTTTTTGGGTTAATTTGCCCTAAAAGTCCTCCCTTATCTGTGACTTAAACTATTTAATCACTTTAGCTAATTTTGCACCTTTTTTAATTTAGTCCTTTTTAATTAATTAACCATCAAAACGTTAAAATTTTCTAATGAAACTTTAATACTAACTTAATGACACTCCATAAATATTTATAAAAATATTTACAGTTTAAAAAATAGAGGTCTCGATACCTCGTTTTTAACCCAATATACCTAATAAATTCTTTTAAATCACAAAATTCACTAGTTTAAGAATATTTCTAAAATCACACTTGACTAATAAATATTAATTTATTAAATATTCAAATTTACTCGTCGATTTAGTGATCTCGAATCACTATTTTCGACACCGCTGAAAATTTGGGTTGTTACAACTCTTTCCCCGTTAGGAAATTTCATCCTCAAAATTTGTTACCCGAGAATAAGTTCGGATATTGTGATCTCATTGATTCCTTAGTTTCTCATGTTGCCTCCTCTGAACCGTGGCAATGCCACAACACTTTAACTAATGGAACTCGTTTATTCTGTAGCTCTTTAACCTATCGAGCCAAAATCTTCACCAGTTCTTCTGAATACGTCATATTCGATTATATCTCAATTTCATTATCAAGAATCACATGTGAAGGATCTCATCTTTACCATCTCAACATGGATACATGGAACACATTATGAATTTTCTCAAGTTCCGGTGGTAAAGCTAATCGATAAGCCACAAGGCCAATTCTTTCAATTATCTCATACGGTCCAATAAATCTTGGACTCAGTTTCCCTTTTTTGCCAAACCATAACACTTTCTTCCACGGTGAAACTTTTAAGAACACTAGATCGCCAACCAAAATTCTACATCTCTTCTTTTCAAATCTGCATATGATTTCTGACGTTCTGAAGCAGATTTTAAATTGTCTTGGATGATTCAAACTTTTTCTTCTGTTTCTCGAATCAAATCAACTCCCACTAATTTAGATTCATTCAATTAGGACCAAAATAATGGAGTCTTACATTTTCTACCATAAAGAGCTTAAAATGGTGCCATTTTTATGCTGGATTGATAACTATTATTGTAGGCAAATTCGGCCAAAGGCAAGTACCTTTCCCAACTATCTCCAAACTCAAGTATACAATATCTCAACATGTCTTCTAGAATCTGAATCACTCGTTCTAATTGTCTATCAGTCTAAGGATGAAATGTTGTGCTAAAATTTAGCTTAGTACCTAGGGCTTCTTTTAGTTTACTCCAAAACCTCAATGTAAACCTCAAATCTCGATCTGAAATAATAGATGTTCAAACCCTATGTAATCTTACAATCTCAAACATATATAATTCTGCTCATTTCTCAAGTGAAAAAGCCTGTTCTGACCAGGATAAAATGTGTTGAATTAGTCAATCTATCCACAATCACCCAAATCAAATCTTTCTTTCTCAGAATCATAGGTAATCTAGATACAAAATCCATCGTGACATGCTCCAATTTCCACTCAGGAATCATGATAGGTTGTAACAAACCTGTTGGTACCTGATGTTCCGCTTTGACTTACTGACAGATCAAACACTTTGCTACAAACTCAAAATTTCTCTTTTCATACCCGTCCACCAATACATCCGTTTCGAATCACAATACATTTTCGTACTACCTAGATGAATGGAGTACATGCTATTGTCAGCTTTAGAAAGAATATCATTTTTCATCTCTAAATTATTCAAAACACAAATTCTATTACGATAATGTAATATACCGCTATCATCAATTCTATACTCTGAACTCAACTTGTCCTACACCATCTATTTTTTAACATTTATTTGAGGTCATCATCTTGCAACTCTTGAATCTGTTGAAGAAACAAAGGTTTTGTTCTCAATTCTGCTATTACAAAACCATCTTCATTAAGAGATAAATGAGCTTTCATCGCTCAAAGTGCAAACAAAGATGATTTTCTATTGAGTGCATCTGCAACCACATTAGCTTTCCCCGGGTGGCAGTCAATAATTAGATCATAATCTTTCAGTAACTCTAACTACCGTCTCTGTCTTAAATTCAGTTCTTTCTGGGTCATCATATACTTCAAACTCTTATGATCTGTATACACATAAAACTTCTCACCGTATAAGTAGTGTCTCCAAATTTTCAAAGCAAAAACGATTGCAGCCAATTCGAGATCATGCTTAGGATAATTCCTCTCATGCAGTTTTAATTGCTGAGAAGCATAGGTCACTACTTTTCCTGACTGCATTAATACACAACCCAAACCATTTAGAGACACGTCGCTATAAACAATATACGATATACCCAATTCTGGCTGAGTTAAAATTGGAGCCTCTATCAACATCTTCTTCAGATGATCAAAACTCTATTGATACTCATCTGACCACCAAATTCAACATTTTTTTGTAACAATCGAGTCAATGGTGAAGCAATCATCAAAAAATTCTTGACAAAACATCGATAGTAACCTGTGAGACCTAGAAAACTTCGCACTTCTATAATATTATTTGGAATTTTCCAAGTCACCACAGCAGAAACTTTACTCAAATCAACTCAAATCTCATCGACTAATTCAATATGACCTAGAAATCCAACCTCGTGTAGCCAAAATTCACATTTGCTAAACTTTGCATACAATTGTTTTTCTCTCAAAGTCTGTAGCATAATTCTCAGGTGTTGTATATGCTTGGAGTCTGTCTTGGAATAGATTAATATATTATCGATAAACACAACCACAAATCTATCCAAATAAGGTTGAAAAATTCAATTCATTAAATCCATGAAAGCAGCAAGTGCATTAGTCAAGCCAAATGGCATTACTAAAAACTCATATGACCATATCGAGTTCTGAAAGCAGTCTTCGGCACATCAGACTTTTTAACTTTTAACTGATAATACCCAGATCTGAGATCTATCTTCAAAAATATTTTAGCACCTTTCAGTTGGTCAAACAAGTCGTCAATACGATGCAAAGGATATTTATTTTTAATTGTGACCTTGTTCAACTATCTATAGTCTATACACAGTCTCAAAGAACCATCTTTCTTTTTCACAAATAAGACAAGTGCACTCCAAGTAGACATAATCGGCCTAATGAACCCTTTGTCTAATAGCTCTTGCAACTGTGTCTTTAACTCTTTTAACTCAGCTGGTGCCATACGATATGGTGTTATAAATATCGGTGATGTTCCTGGAATTACATCAATCACAAATTCAACTTCACGATTATGTGGTAAACCCGAAAATTCCTCAGGAAACACATCAGTAAACTCAGTAACAACTAGTAACTGTTCTAACTTCAATTTAGAACCCCCAATATCAAGAATGTAGGCTAAAAAGCTTTATTACCTTTCCGCATTAATCTCTGAGCTAAAAAAGCTAAAATAATTCTAACTATTTCTTTCGAATTTGCAGACTCAACAGTAATCATCTCTCCCATCTGACATTTCAAATCAATCTATTTTTCTCTACAATTTACTATAGCATCATGCTTCGTCAACCAATCCATTCCCAAAATAACATCAAATTCCCGAAAAGGTAGTAACATCAAATCAGCAAGGAATTCACAATTTTTTATTTTCAATGGACAATCATGACACACCAAATTAACTATTACACTTTGATCTAATGGATTAGTGGCTTGAACATCATAATCTGTAGGTTCAACAAACAATTTCTTTTCTGATGCTAATGGAGTGCAAACATAAGAATGTGTAAACCCAGGGTCAATCAATGTATACACAGTAACATCAAAAAGATAAAATGTACCAACAATTATGTCTAGAGCTGTAGCTTCCTCTATCGCTCAGATAGCAAAGTACGTGCGGGTGCTCTAGCCTCTGACTGGGCAGCCAAATCTCATACCTAAATGAGCAGTCCTAGTAGCACTACTTTGACCTAAACATCTACTTGTTTGAGAAGTGGCGATTTGGTTTTCTTTTTGTTCTCTCTCCTCTTTTAGTAGTTGAGGGAAATCTCAAATAAAATGGTCAGTAGACCCACACTTGTAACAAGCTCCTGTCTTGCCTCTATATTTATCGGAGTGAGGTTTCCCATAATATTTGCATCTCGGTCTTGGAGCATTTTGTACACTACCAACAGGAACTGTAGGTTTAATAGTTACCCTGAAATCCTGTTGAGTCATCTTATTCTTACATGATCGTTCCGGCATTGAGGTAGGTCAACTGGAATCATCTCTAAACTTTTTAGCCGAATATGTTGAAAATAATTTGGAAGAGCTTCTCTTATAGGATTATTTATTCCTTCTCTCCCATTGCATTTTTCTATTGTACACCTCTTCTATTTTCTAACCATGATCTGACAGAAAAAAATTATCGTATCTCTGAGTTTTTCTACCAGAGTACGCTTACTTAATTCAGTTACCGGAGGAGGTGGAGGTAAAACCTAGGGTGCTACAAATGGTGCAGTCAGGGGAGGAGTTTGTTGAGACTGATTTCTTTCTTGCACAAAGTTATTAAACCATTGATTTATAAACCCATAAAACATATTTTTGAGTTCCTGTTCTTGCATCGAAGAAATTGGGACATTACTACCTATCCCGTGTTCAGATGTTTGTACTCTACTATTAGCTTCATCACGTTCAGCATGTTCAGATCTATCAGACATCTTTACAATCTATAAGAAAAACAAAGATTAGATCGGACCATACCCATCACACTATTATAGATTTATATGGCAAGTATTTCTAGACACTTCACACGTTACATTCATTTTGAGAATCAACTAAATTGAAGCTCTGATACCAATAAATGTAACACCCCTAACCCATATTCGTTGCCAAAACAGAGTTATGGAGCATTACTAGACTTTACGAATTAATTACGAACATTTCATAATCTTTAATACATATATCATAACTCATTCATAAAACACTCATATGGTCCCTTATATGGGCCTTCGAAGCCCAAAATAGGTCTTAGAAGTAAATCGGGACTCATCGGAGACTTCAAGAATTTTTTTGCAAAATGTCAAAAATCTTCTTAGAAATAAGGGACACACGCCCGTATGGCCAGATCGTTGGCTCACACGGTCATGTCCCAACTCGTGTTCTTACCCATGTAACTCTCTGACTTGTGCCACACGACCAACCACACGCCCGTGTGCTAGGCCGTGTGGAAAGTGCAGGGGTCACACGGCTAAGCCCCACGCCCTTGTGCTAGGCCGTATGTCACACCTGATCAAGACACACACCCATGTGTCTACCCGTATAGACAAAATAAAGTCATTTCCTAACTTTATTTTCTCACCCAAATTTTCCATTAAGCTACATCAACCCATACACTTATATAACAACCAATTCAATACATATTATTCAAGCCAATTGCAAGAATTATGTATGATATACTATCACATAAATTCATGTATTTCTAAACTTAGCTTAACAACTCCATTCATTGATTACTAAAAACTACTACTAAATACATGCATACAAACATATACATATGTATCATTCACAACCATATTTCAAGTTTAACTCTTTTCTAAAAAAACCCAATACATGCCATATAAACCATAGGATATTTAACAAAATCTACCAGAGTAATCTGGATAATGTAATCCAATGTGTTGATTCGATCCTCTGAACTCACGTTAATCTACAAAAATCATTAAACAACATGTATAAGCTTATTAAAGCTTAGTAAGTTCATAGGCTTTAAAGATAAATATTACCGAACATGCTGTATTAAATCATTAAACAAGCATTTCACTAACACTTTCTGCCATTCACAATTTCAAATGATGAATTCACTTGATTGAGCTCAATATCAATAACTACTTAAATTCTATAACTTTAATTTCATATGACATTTACCAATCTTGGTCAAATTAGAGAACGTCTTACAGATTTGAGTACATCGTTTACTTGATTCTACAGTCCAACTATGGTCTTACACGTATATTGCCATGGCCTTGCCATGGTCTTACACTCATAATGCCATAACCAATTATGGTCTTATCATCAAGATGCCATAGCCCAGATATGGTCTTACACTTATACATATACTGTCATGGTCCAACCATGGTCTTACGTTCACGGTGCCATAATCCAGTTATGGTCTTTTCACTGAAATGCCATAGCCCAGCTATGGTCTTACATTTAAATATTGCCATTGTCCAACCATGGTATTATCTGTCAATTCATCTTGTGTTACGGAACAATTGTACTCAATCCTGCGTTCCACTTAATTTGAACATTCAATTCGATTTTCATATTATTACAATAATCATAAATCAATAACAAAGATATGAAATAATATATTATATCATTCCTAAACCAACAAGTTATCATGAAAGTTAAACCATATGAACCTACCTGGGCCAATTTGTAGAATTTGTTGTAATTCAAGGACTATTCAGGTAATTTCTCTTTTTCTCGATTTTCTTCGGGCTCTTAATCTAAAATATAAAATTATTCATTAATTAGCATCTAATTCAATTCTAATTCACTTCATAATTTATACCCTTAAATTTTTGAAATTACACAATTACCCCAACTTTTATAGTTTTTACAATTTAGTCCCTTATCAATTTTCTCACAAATTGAGCTAATTTTTCTAAATTAACACATTATCTAAATACTATAAGCTATTTCACAACATTTGACAAACATAATTTAATGCCAAACCCTAAGGTTTAATCTTTTTCACAATTAGGTCCTAAAAATCAACTTCTATCAAAATTACTTAATAAAATCATCATATAACAAAATTAAATGTCCAAATCCATGTTAATTCATCATAAAAATCCAGAACTCATTAATGGTAACTTTCAAAATTACCCATAGAATCAAAAACTAAAGGAATAGATAGTTGGACCTAATTGTAAAAGTCTTAAAAACACAAAAATTACAAGAAAAAGGAAAGAATTAAACTCACTTGTAGAAAAATATAAAAATCAGCTCAAGAGGACTCTTAAATGGTGTTTTTGGCTGAAATTTTATGAAGAATTGTCTAGATTTCTTTTAATTGTTATTTTATTTACTTATTTTGTAAAATTTCCAATTTTACCCTTATTTCACCAAATTTTGAGCTTTTTTTCTTGCTAATGCCGCCTCAGCCATCTTTTTTGGGTTAATTTTCCCTATAATTCCTCCCTTATTTGTCACTTAAACTATTTAATCACTTTAGTAAATTTTTCACCTTTTTCAATTTAGTCCTTTTTAATTAATTAACCATCAAAACGTTAAAATTTTCTAACGAAACTTTAATACTAACTTAATGACACTCCAAAAATATTTTTAAAAATATTTATAGCTCAGTTTATAAAATCAAGGTCTCAGTACCTCGTTTTTAACCCAATTTACCTAATAAATTCTTTGAAATCACAAAATTCACTAGTTTAAGAATATTTCTAAAATCACGCTTGACTCAGAAATATTAATTTTGTAATGCCCCGATTTTTGGGCCTAAAAGTATTGGGCCTTGAGTCTGGGTTTGGGTAGAAGACGGCTCGAACAAATTGGATATTTTGATTATTATTATTATTATTATTATTATTTAGTATGTTTAGTTTAGTAATTAGATAAATTACGAAGGGCTTATAGTGTGGGAAAAAGTCTGGGGCTCGGCCCATAGCTTTAGCAAAATTCTTAAATTTTGCCTCTTAAGGAAATCTGGGCATAAGGCCTTATAAATAAGTTGGGCAGACACTGGGCATAAAGGAAGTGCCTGGGCCAGTGGTTAGGGACGCTAGGCAGCAAGAAGGAAAGCTGGGGTTCAATTCCCAGTGTGCGCAAATGTTGATTTTTTTAACAACCAGGGATTGTCGCAAGGAGGCCTTATAATTACCTCGGGAGGAAAGATGACACAATCGAGCAAGTGGCGTGGTGGTAAGGTACGGGTAGTGTAGCTGAAGGGTAGGAGTTTGAGTTCGGTAAGTAGTGATGTTTTTGTTTTATTTTTAAACGAACTGGGACTGCAGCAGATAAGCTTTATGTAATATCCTGATTTTGGGCCTAGTCGAAATAGTGGTTTCGTGACCACAAAATCCGAGATAGAAATAATTATTTATGATTATTTTGAGGTTTATGATATGATTGCATGATTGTGTGAAAATTTCGTGAAGAAATTTTATGCATAAAGTGCTTAAAGTGAAATTAGGGACTAAATCGAATAATTTGCAAAACTTGCATTCTAGAAGTTTCTAGTATGCAATTGTTTTGAAATGTTAATTAGGAGGTCTTAAATAGAAATTTTACCAATTTCTAAGTCTATGGACAAAAATTGGACATGGATGGAATTTTTGGAAAGTTTAGTAGTAAGGGCATTTTGGTCATTTAGGGGTAAAATGAATTAAAATACAAAATTAAAAGCCAATTTTGCTCATCTTCAACCCCATGGCTGAATATAGCAAGGAGAAACCATGGCTAGGGCTTTTCAAGCTTTCGAGCTCGATTGTAAGTCCATTATAGCCCCGTTTTTCAAGTTCTTTACGTTTTTGGAGTCTCCGTAGCTCGATTAAGCTTATGCTAGCAATAATTTAACCTAGGGTTTATATTTGGAAAAATACTTATGGGTGAAATTTGTGTATTTTGGTGTTTTATGATAGAATATGAGGTTTTAAATTATATTAGACAACTTGTGCTACTCGGTTTTAAGCGAAAACTAGCAAAAGTGCTTAATCGGTAAAAATACCTAATAGTCATAAGTACATGTTAGAGTGAGAATTTGATGTTGCCATAGAAGGGAAAAATGATCAGCATGTCATAAAACATAAGAAAATAGGCTGAAGTTTAATTTACGAGCTTTGAGGCAAAAGTGTAAATATGCAAAAGTTTAGGGGCAAAATTATAATTTTGCCAAAATATGATTTTGGGTCAATTTGAATAATGTGAGTCCTAATTAAACTATATTTTAAATGATAGAGCAAGGAAAACTAAAATTCGGGCTAAAATAGGGAAAATACCAAGTTGTGGACGAAATGGTAAAAGTAGCCATTTTCGCATACGAGGTAAGTTCAGGTGTAAATGTAGTAACATAATTGTCATTTTAAGCAATTTAATGTTGTTTATATGATATGATGCTGATTATTATCATGAAATATTATGCTTTGTGGTTATTGTTGAATAATATGTAATTATATGAATTACTTGATGAGTATGAACTATCACCGAAGTATCAAATTCGATATTCCGTGGAAGATGGCAAAGATGAGTGATTGAGGAAAACGCCCGTTTGAACCTTAGGAATAGATTAGGATACAAGTGACATGTCACTAGGATGGTTGAGCATCCGAACTCGTTGAGTTGAGTCCGAGTTCACTTATGGATGCAAATGTCCGAACTCGTTGAGTTGAGTCTGAGTTCACTCATGGATGCGAACGCCCGAGCTCGTTGAGTTGAGTCCGAGTTCGCTTATGGGCGGGTTACATAGTAGCTTGGCTACATATGTGGCACTTATGTGCAAACTTTCCATGTATCCAAATTATATTCCGATGTGTTCAACGGGTAAAATTTTACTCAAGCGGAGGAATACTCGAGATGAAAGGGACGTATTGGTAAGTGTCGTGAAATAAATACTTTGAACAGGTATGTACTTAACCCTCGGGTTGAAAACTCGATATAACAACAATATGGTAAGATGATAAATGAAAATGTGATATGAATGTCTCGGTGATGATTATGCAAATGATGTTTTATGTTTGCTTATATAGTTATGTTACTTGCTATTTTCATGTGAACTTACTAAGCATTTATGCTTACTCCCTCCTTTTCATTCCTTGTAGTGTTGACAAGCCAGCTCGGAAATCGGAAATGGTCGGCGGCACGCTCACACTATCTGTATACCATCTTGTCATAATGGCTTGTATATTTTGAGTATGGCATGTATAGCATTATAATCATTTTGTGTATATGGCCTTATGATATGGTTATTGAGTGGTATGGAAATGCTTGGTAATGATTAGCCATTGGAATGGCTAATCATGATCATATTTGGTGTTATGTATGCTAAATTGCTAGCTAATCCATGGAAACCATGAAATAGGTAAAATTTACCATAAAATAGACTCAGACAGCAGCAGTGATGTGAGTTTGAAAAATCACTAAAAATAGTAGAGATACAATTAGATGATGAATAATATATGGAATTTAAGAATTATGAGTCTATTTTCATATGGATGGAACAAAACAGGTATATGAGTTATATTTTATGAGATGTTTAAATTTTTGTGAAACAGGGCCAGAGCAATTTCTGGATCCCCTGTTCTGACTTTGGAAATTCACCATAAATTTTTCAAAGATAATTAGAAGTCATAATTTATATTTACAGATTTCTTATTGAGTCTAGTTTTATTAGAAGCAAATGATATAGTCATTGAAACTCTGTACAGGGAGATATTTGATTCGTAATACACAGAGGTCAGAGCAGCCAAACTATGAAACAGGGGAGACTTTAACTAATAAACTGTACTAATTTGCTCGACAAAAAATTCTATAAAAAAATTAGTAAATATATATATGAGTCTAGTTTCAGGAAAAATTTACGAAATTGGATTTTGAGTTTTGTAACTGGAGATATGAATTTTTAAGCGACTATGACGCAGATTGTTAGCTTGACTGAAAATTTTAAAAATAAATTGTTTGAGCTGTTTAAGTAATGAAATAAGTCTATTAACACCTCGTGTTCGACTCCGGCGACGGTCTCGGGTATGGGGCGTTACACTTTAAAATTAATTGTGAGTAGATGATATCATGAGAGGAGCCTCAGTGTAGTGGCAAGCAGCGTATGTGGGTGCCTAGAGGTCTCGGTTTCGAATTGTTGTACGCACAATGGGCTACCAATTTTGCTGCTCACATGGGGGAAAGTTAGAGTTTGACCGAAACTCTCCTAGGGCTTGAGTCAGTCAAGCGGTGGACTACTGCTGATGGTGCAAGGAATTTGGATGGGATTTAAATTGGTGGTGGCTGAAATTAAGGAGAAAAACATGGAATTTGAACTTGGGAAGGATTTTATGCTGAAATAGGACTCATGGTAGTACCAATTCGGCTATAGGCAATTAAATGCCGAAAAAGCTCTTAAAATTTTAGCTTGTATGGGTTGTTTTCTTCTTTGTTTAGTTTTGGGTATTTTTAAGTGTTAGTCGATTTAGGTTGGGGCCATTCACATCTATTATTATTTTTTTGAGATCGACCTTCATTCTTTTTGTTCATCTTTTCTTCACAGCTTAATCTTCTACTCCTACTCATAAGTCCTTTCTCTTTGATTCTCTTCTCATTATTGCCGAAAATAGAGACTTTTCTCTATGCAAAAAGTCAAACCTCACAACTCTCTTATCCTTCTACTGACATCTCCCCTCTACTTCACAAACTTCTATTCTCCATCTCATTTCTTCAAAAGCCGAATCACCTAGATCTATTCTCTATTCGTATTTTGGGTTAGATCTACAACAAATCTGGAATAGGAAGGTACTTCGAAACATTTCTGGAAAGTAGATCCTCGGTAAAAGCTCAGATCTTTCTGTCCATTCATTATTTCAGGTTTTTAAGAAAAGCCAAAAACCCCTATATGCATAGGGTGGCTATCGACTAAGACTAAAGGGTTATTGGTTTTGTTTATTGTTCTGTTATGAGTAAGGTGGAATAAAGGCTGTCGATCAAAGAGCAGTGGGGAGCGAAGACATCGAAACGACTAGATCTAGACTTAGTCATTATTTGCGACAAAGGTAAGCAATCTAAGGCCATTAAGGGTGTTGGCCGATTTTGGTAAGGAAGATATCATTAGTAATCGAATGGTTTTGGATCTAACTTTTTAAGTAATCAATTGTAGGATAGGTGCATGGTAGATTTTGGCAAGAGATCATCGTAAAACAGGTGTGTAAATGACACCCACTAGTAGACTAGATCGGCAAAAGCCGAAAAGTCGGCATTTTGAGAACTTGCGAGCGTGCTAGCGCTCGTGGGATTGTTTGTAATGATAATTTTGGTAACTTCAATGGTAAAATTGCAAAGTGCGTAATTTCGTGCACCTCGGTGAATTTGGGCTTCGATGGGCCGAAATTGAGTAATAGGCAATGGGCCCATTTTGATAAAAGCATCCGGTAAGTATTCTGAAGACATGTTAATAATTGTAATGAGCACCAAACCCTAAAAGACTGATAAAATTATTGAAATACCTCTGTAAGGTAAAATTACTGTAATACCCTTAAAGGGGTAAGTTTACGATTACGCCCCTCGAGGTAAATAACTATTCTTACGCTATAATCTGACTGTCTTTCTGAAGCATGCCTTGTTAATTATCTATATATTCTGCATACATGTCATACTGCATGGGGTGGGGTTTTGTTATGGAGGAAGAATCCGTTCTGGTGGCTGTGCCACATATTCTGATATAAGCAGCTTTGCTGCGGATTATAGTTAGTGCCGTAACTGGTGCTAACACTATAAGTGTAGGGATGGCGTGGGTGATTTATTCCCCACAGGAAGTGTAGGGATGGACGGAGGCAAGTGCAGGGTTGGATGGGGTTATCATGTGTTAATCATATGAGACTATTTTGTTATAGGCCAACTGTATTGAAATGGGCCCAACTGTGTTAATATTGGCAAGGCCCAATATATCTCGACTTGTAAGGGGCTATGGCCCAGATTAATATTGATATGGGCTAAGGCCCAGTTAACTCTGATTTCTGAATAGGGCTTAGGCCAGTAAAGCTTGAACTAATTTGGGCTCTGGTTGGGGTACTTTACACACTAAGTTTTCCAAACTCACCCCCTTTTTCCCATCTTTGCAGGTGAGCCTTAGATCGGTGGACTTGGAGCTGGAGGGATTCAGAGTGGCCGTGTGGACTGTTTAAAATAAGTGTTTATGCCTTCACTTTTATTCTAGATTATTTCCTTTATGTTTTCGAGTTTTAATTTGTAATAAGGTCACTTTAATTATTTTTAATTATTTTTAGTATGTTTTGTTAGCTTAGATATGATACTGTTTTAATTGTTTGAAATTGAATGCTCTAGGGTGCATTTTAAAAAGGTTACTTGATTTCAAAATATCGCGATAACAAAGCAAGGCTTCCGCAACGAAAACATTTTCAAAATTAATAATCTTTCCAAATGGTTTTAAACGAAATGGTTTTCCCTAAACAATCACTCAGTTAAAGTGTGGCAATGGTTGTGTGCATGTCTAGGAGTGGATCCGTGGAGAGCTTGGTACTTAAGCAGTCTAATAGACTCACCTCCTCTTTTCTAGCATCCTACCTGGTGCACGGCTTCCATTCACTTTAATCTATAACGAGGATATTCTTTAAACACTAAGAAAGACTTTAGATAAAACATGACTTTTCTAGTAACACTTCAATGTGACACGTCGGATTTGGTCGTAACGTTTGGGCCGATTTTAGGGTGCTACAAATTTATTAAAATTTCAAACTTACTCATCAGATTTAGTGATCTCGAATCACTATTTCCAACACTACTAAAAATTTGGGTTGTTCCAGTGGTTGTCGCGGTGTTACACAATACTCTCTTGTGTGATCTAATGTACAAGCACCAACTAGAGCTTATGCTATTTGCCTACCAGAATAAGCTTCTACGCCAGAGGTTATAACCAGTACTTTCTCTATTTTTGATACTAATGTTACTGCTTTGATTGATCCGGATCAACTCATTCATATGTATACACAAATTTAGTATCTAGTAAAAAATTACCTGTTGAGTCCATAAAATTCATGGTTAAAGTGTCGAACCCCCTTGGTCAATATCTATTAGTTAATAAAGTTTGTAAGAACTGTCCTTTGATGACTCGGGGTCAGAGTTTTCTAGCTGATTTGATGTTATGTTGTTTGATGAGTTTGATGTGATTTTGAGCATGGATTGGCTGACTCTACACGATGCTGTTGTGAACTGAAGATGAAAGCTTATTGTATTGAAAAGTCAAAACAGTGAGACACTTTGGATGGAATCAGACTGTTTGAATGGGATGCTTATTTTTATTTCAGCTACGTCAGCACAGAAATATGTGTGAAAAGTTTGTGATGCTTATCTTGCATATGTATTGGATTCTAAAGTATCTGAGTTGAAGCTTGAATCAGTGTCAGTGGTTTGTGAGTATCCTGATGTGTTTCCAGAGTAATTACCTAGATTACCGTCGATTAGAGAGGTTAAATTTACTATTAAATTAGTACTAGGGACATCACCGATATCGATAGCGCCGTACAGAATGGCTCCTACTGAGTTGAAAGAGTTAAAAGCACAGTTGCAAGAATTGACAGAAAGGGGTTTTGCTAGACCCAGTTTCTCGCCTTGAGGTGCATCTATTTTGTTCGTTAAGAAAAAGGACGGATCAATGAGATTGTGTATTGACTGCCATCAGCTCAACAAGGTTATAATCAAGAATAAGTATCCACTACCGTGAATTGACGATTTGTTTGATTAGTTGAAAGGTGCAACGGTATTTTTAAAGATTGATATTCGTTCTGGTTACTATCAGCTATGAGTTAAAGACTCAGATGTGCCAAAAACTGTATTCAGAACCAGATACGAACATTATGAATTTCTTGTGATGTCATTTGGTTTAACTAATGCACCTGCAGTATTTATGTATTTGATGAACAGAATCTTTAGACCGTATTTAAACAGATTCATTGTGGTATTCATTGAAGACACTCTGATTTATTCACGAGATGAGTTTGAGCATGTCGAGCATTTGAGAATTGTGTTACAAACTCTGCGTGATAAACAATTGTTTGCCAAATTTAGAAAATGTGAGTTTTGGCTCCTAGAAGTCAGTTCCCTGGGACATATAGTATCGACCGAAGGCATCAGAGTTGATCCGAGTAAAATTTCAGCAGTTGTTGACTAGAAACCACTGAGAAACGTATATGAAGTTTGAAGGTCTATCAAGGGATTCTCGATGATTTCCACACCGACGACGTGACTACTACAGAAAGATGTGAAATTTGAATGGTCCAAGAAATGTTAGCAAAGTTTTAATCAATTGAAAGCACTGTTGAATGAGGCACCAGTATTAGTTTAACCTAAATCGGGTAAAGAATTTGTAATTTTCAGTGATGCATCTTTAAATTGTTTAGGTTGTGTTTTGATGCAGGAAGGCAAAATAATAGCTTATGTTTCCAGACAGATAAATCCACACGAAAAGAATTATCCAACACATGACTTAGAATTGGAAACTATTGTGTTTTCATTGAAAATTTAGTGACACCATTTATACAGCAAAAAATGTCATATATTTATCGATCATAAGAGTTTGAAGTATCTGATGTCGGGGAAAGATTTGAATCTGAGACAGCACAGGTGGCTTGAACAATTAAATATTATGATTTGATTATTGATTATCATTCGGGTAAAGAGAATGCAGTTGCTGATGCTCTGAGTAGAAAACTTTATTTGCTTTGCGAGTGATGAATACGCAATTGACATTATCTGATGATGGTTCAATCTTATCCAATATAAAAGCTAAACCGATGTTTTGCAACAGATCTGTGAAGCTCAAAAGTGTGAAGACGAGTTACAAGCTAAACAGGAACATAGTGAGTCAACTACTGATTCTAAATTTCATATTGGATCTGATGATTGCTTATTATTCAGAGGTAGAATTTGTATACCGAAGAATCTAGAGCTTATTCAGAAAATCTTGCACGAAGCTCATAATGGTAGCATGTCTGTTCATCCAGGAAGTAATAAGATGTACAGTGATTTGAAACAAATGTACTAGTGGCAGGGAATGAAATGTGAGATTTCTGACTTTGTATCGAGATGTTTAGTATGTTAACAAGTTAAAGCTAAACATCTGGTACCTTCTGGATTATAGCATCTAGTCGAGTTACAATGGACTTCATATCGGGTTTACCTCTTTCTATAAGAAAGAAAGATACAACTTGGGTTGCCGTTGATCATCTGACGAAGTCTGCACATTTTATTTCGGTGCGTACAGATTACTCCCTAGAGAGATTAGTTGATTTTTGCGTTTCTAAGATCGTCAAATTGCATGGGGTGCTAGTTTCTATTATTTCAAATAGAGATCCGGGGTTTACATCACAATTCTAGAAAAAGATATAGGAAACTTTAGGTATGTCGTTGCATTTTTGCACTGCATTTCATCCTCAGACCAATGGTTAGTTCGAGGTAGTAATTCAGATACTCGAAGATATGCTTCGTTATTGTGTATTAGAGTTCAAAGGCAACTGGGAGAAATATTTATCGTTGGTTGAATTCACGTATAATAATAGTTATCAGTCGAGCAAAAACGTGGCATCGTATGAAGTTTTGTATAGTCATAAATGTAGAACACCATTATATTATACTAAGGTTAGTGAGAAAAAGATTCACGAGGTTGATTTGACTTGTGAGACTGAAGAAAAGGTAAAAGTTTGAAAACAGCTTCAAATCGACAGAAATTGTATGCAGATTTGAAACGTAAAGATATTAAATTTCAATTCAATGATAAATTTCAAGTTGATGATAAAGTATTCTTGAAAGTGTCGCCCTGGAAAAAGTTCTTCGTCTTGGTCACAAAAGAAAGTTAAATCCGTGATTTATCGGGCCGTATGAGAGTATTGAAAGAATCGGACAAATAGTGTATCAATTGGCTTTGCCGCCAGAGTTAGAAAAGATTCATAATGTGTTTCACGTATCTATATCATGACGGTACCGATCTAACCCTTCACATATTGTCTCACCTACGGATGTTGAGATTCAGTCTGATATGTCGTACAATGAGGAACCGATCAGAATTCTGGCTCAAGCGGTTAAAGAAATGAAAACTAAGAGCATAGCTATAGTAAAGGTTCTTTGGCAATGACATGGGATAGAGGAAGCCACCTGGGAACTCAAGGAAGCTATTTGAAACCAATATCTGAACCTCTTTTCTGGTAATATTTTCGGAGACGAAAATTCCTTTAGGGGGAGAATTGTAACAACCCTTTTTTAGTGAAATCAGAACAGTAGTTTTGAGACCACAAATTCAATGTTGAAATATCTATTTTTTTCTATAGCATGATAACAGTACCGTATAAAAACTTCGTTAAGAAATTTTACTATTTAGATACATAATTTGATAAAAAGAACTAAATCTCGTAAAGTGCAAAAGTTGAGTTCTAGTAACTAAAGGTATTAAATAGCTATAGAACCTTAAAGTATGAGTCCTTATATGGTAATTAGACCATTAATGGAGATAGTGTATGTACATGGCTTGGCATTAGTGAAATTTTTGATGTTTTTAAAGGTTATAATATTAATTTGGTAAATAAATAATAAATTAAATATAACAAAACAAAGTTGTCATCTCTTTTATTCTTCTTCAACCGAAACTTAGGGTTAAAAAGCCATTGTAGAAGCTTCAATGTTGCTAGCTTATATCTAAGTGCATGGTATGAATTTTAGTCTCGTCTTTGTTGATTTTTATGTTTTCGGGATTGTTGTAGCTTAATCTAGCTAACCTAGGGACTAATTTGTGTAACTGTTAAACTGTAACATCCCAAATTAGGGTCTAGTCGAAACAGTGGTTTCGAGACCATAAATTTGAAGTAGAAATAATTATTTTATGATTCTTGTGAGGTCTATGATATGATTGCATCCTTGTGTGAAGGTTTCATGAAGAAATTCTATTGATAAAGTATCCAATTTAATATCTAGGACTAAATTGAAAAAGTTCCAAAAAGTGAGTTCTAGAATATTTAAGCATGAAATTGCCTTGGATTGTTAATTAGAAGTCCTTAATTAGCAAATTGCCCAATTTCTATTTTTATGGATAAAAATGAGCATAGATAGGAAAAATTTGAAAGAAATGCCAGAAGGGCATTCTTGTCATTTGGTTAATAAAAGAATAAAAAGGGGAAAATAAGTCAAAATTGTGTCCATCTTCCTCCCTCCTTAGTCGAAATTCTCAAGGAGCCATAGCTAGGGTTTTGTTCATCCTTTCAAGCTCGATTTTAAGTACACTCTAGTCTTGTTTTTAATGTTCTTTATGTTTTTGAAATCTTTGAATCTTGATCTAGTTATTTCTACCGTTATTTTGAGCTAGAGTTCATGTTCAAAAACTTACCCATGTGTGACATGCATGTATTTTGGTGTTTAATGGAGGAATATGAAAGTTTGATGCATGATAAACATATTTTACAAAGTGATTTTTCATGAAAACACCTAAAAGGACTTGTTTGTAAAACATATAAAACTAGGTGTTAAAAGGTGATTTGATGAAAAATGTGGGCTATTAAAAGAGGGAATATGAATCGACTAGGCTTGGGTAACAACGAAATTGGATACATTTCATTTTACGAGCTTAGGGACCAACATGTAAATATGTGAAAGTTTAAGGGTAAAATTGTAATTTTCCCAAAGTATGATTTATGGATTAATTTGAATAATATGATAATTAAATAAGTGAAATTTTCTATTATAGATCAAGGAAACAAAGTCTGGACCTAAAGGGAAGAACAAGGTTGTGGACTAAATCGAATGGTTAGCTACATTTTTGTACCGAGGTAAGTTTATGTGTAATTGATATAGCATTTTATTATACATTTAACACTTAATGTTGCATGAAATGTATATTTGCCTTTGTGAGTATTATTGATGTTGTCTGACAAAGATTTGAGGCGAGAGAAGCCGGTTGAACCTTAAGAATACTTAGGGTATAAATATCATGACCTATGAGTTGATGAGATCCCATATAAGACCATATCTGGGATATGGCATCGGCATCGATATTTGATCCCATGTAAGACCATGTCTAGGACATGGTATTAGCATCGTTATGTGATTCCATGTAAGACCATGTCTGGGACATGGCATTGGCATCGTTATGTGATCCAATGTAAGACCATGTCTGGGACATGGCATTGGCATCGATATGAAAGTATCGTGTAAGACCATAGCTGGGCTATCGGCTTCGATATGTGTGATCCCATGTAAGACAATGTCTGGGGCATGGCATTGGCATCGATAAGTGGTCCCATGTAAGACCATATCCGAGATATGGCATTGGCACCCTACTATGTAAATATGAATTCCTAAGTATCCATTAGTATTCCAAGTGGTTCAACGGGTAGTCCAAGGATTTGTCAAAGAAATAATGAGGTATGATCATATTGAAAGAGTACAGGTATGTACGCAAAGCTCGTAGTTATTGAGATTACGAAATGATTAAACCTTGGTAATATGAGAATGAAGGAATTATGATCATGAGTTCTATTAAACATTATATAAATCAAATGAGATAGGATATGACTACAATGATTGTTGAGAATGATATTTTGTGCATGAAAATGCATATTTTTATTGCTTATTATTTATATGCAAGCTTATTAAGCTTTATGCTTACTCCCTCTCTTTTTCATTTTCTTATAGTGTCGTTAAGCTAGCTCGGGGATCAAAGGACATCGGAGGCTCGATCACACTATCAATTGGAATCTTTTACGTATAGTTAGCTTTATTACTTTGAGTATGGTATGTATACAAACTTGGTTATTTTGTTATATGTCATATTTGCTTAGCCAATGTGTTGGCTTTTGATGGTGCTATAATTCATTTTGTATAAGACCATGAGATATGGCTCACAATGATTATTGGTTTGTAAACTTGTTCATCTATGAATGCATGTGCCAATTCCATTATGATATTGACATTGGTTGTTGTTGGTTGAATGATTATGGCTACTATGTATGTGTTGGTAAAATGGGGCTTGACATGATATGAAGTCTTAATTTAGTATAATATGATGAGAAGTAGTCATGCATAAGCTAGGTTCATGAAGGTTTAAGTACCTTTGGAACCATGAATGTGTTGTGCAAATAAGGGTGGAAATTGGCTTGGAAATTACCTTAAATTTGTCTACACGAGTAGACACACGAGCATATGTCTAGACCGTCTGTGACACACGACTTGCCCCAAAGCGTGTGTTCTGGTTTTGTGTCCCCTGCACCCTAATTAATGTTAAACAGAATGCCTAATAGTAAACACATGGGCAGGGAAATGGCCGTGTATCTCAACCGTGTGAAGGACACAGCTTTAGAACATGGGCGTGTGCGCAAGCCATGTGAAGTCTGCACTTAATTTCGAGAATTTAATTCACCTGACAGCCTAAGCACATAGGCGTATGACTTGGTCGTGTGACTCTAATTGTATGATGACGTCATAGTCAGAGAGTTACACGGGCTGAGGACACGGGCGTGTCCCAAACCACACGGGCGTGTATGACCACACGACCTACGCACACGGGAGTGTGACTCTCCAAAACAAGAAAATTTTCTAATTGTCGAAAAGATTCCAAAGGTTCTCGATTTAGTTTCAAACCACTTTCGAAGTACGTTTTGGGTCTCGTAGGCCCTTATAAAAGATAATTTGCATATGATTGAAAAGTTTTAAACTTAAACAAAATTTTATGGTTCGATTTTTGTATGCTTGTTTACGTTTAAGTCCAGTAATTCCTCGTACCCTGTTGGATATAGGTAAGGGGTGTTATATTTAGTGGTATCAGAGCTACAGTTTAGTCGATTCTCGAACTAACATAATATGTGTACGAGTCCATCTATACATGTCGTAAATGAATTATGATAGTGTGACAACTCCTGACCTTTTTAAATTGTGTTTTCATATAGTAATGAATCCCAATCGAGCTGAAGCTGATGATGTAGAAAGTAATAAGTCGGCTCCTGCTGAAAGGTCAGCGTTAGTTAAGAGAAGACCCGTGACAGTGAGCCAAGGAGGAAGAGATGAGGCTAGGGAAACCTTTCTTCATATGATTAATGTCTGGTATACAGAGTTTGTATGAACGAACCCGAACACTCAACCCTCTCCACCTCTACCTATTCCTCAACCTATCCTCGTAGCACCCCAAGGTATGGACTTCGTGTGACTGAATAGGCCTCTAGTTGATAAGATTTAGAAGCAAGGTAGAATGACCGTAACTGAATACGAGTGTAACTGAATACGAGCGTGAGTTTGTGAGACTCAGTAAATACGCTAGGGAATGTGTCTTGACCAAAGCTATTATGTGCAAGAGGTTTGAGGACGGATTAAACAAAGACATTTGGATGTTTTTTGGTATGCTTGAGCTGAAAGAATTTGTTGTACTCGTCAAAAGAGCTTGTAAGGCCAAGGAATTGGCCAAAGAGAAGAGAAAGGTCGAGTCTGGGGCTAGGGACTCAAGGAAAAATTCTATGAGCAAGTCGTTTCGGTCCATATCGAAGAAGTCGAGGGACTTCTATTCTAGCTCTCATGCTTCTGTTGGACATCCGAATAGAAATAGAGACAAACAGTATTCGGGTACTAAGGCCCAGACCACCTCGATTGCTAGTGTTGGTAATGCTCGACCAAGTAGACTGGAGTGCCCACAATGCAGTAGACGTCATTCCAGTGAGTGTCGAGGGAGTGACAGTACCTGTTTCAAGTGTGGTTCCCCCGACCACTTTATTAGAGAGTGCCTCGAAATGGAAAAAAAAAAAGAGATATCAAAGTGCAAGATCAGGTAACACTGCTAATCGAGGTTGACTAAAGAAAAATTTGGGTAATGGAGCGAACAAAAATAGTTCCCCTAAGGAATCTGCTGTGAGACCCGAGGCCAGAGCTACTGCAAGGACGTACGCCATTCACGCTTGCGAAGAGGCTTCATCTCCAGACATGATTACGGGTACATTTTCTATCTATGATACTAATGTTATTGCTTTGATTGATCCGGGATCTACCCATTCCTATATTTGTATGAAATTGGTGTCCAGTATGAGTATGCTTGTTAAGTCTACAGAATTTGTGATAAAAGTGTCAAACCCATTAGGCAAATATGTGTTAGTTGATAAAGTGTGTAAGAATTGTCCTTTGATGATTAGAGGTCACTGTTTTCTGGCTAACCTTATGCTTTTGTCGTTTGTTGAGTTTGACATAATTCTTGACATTGATTGGTTAACTGCTCATGATGTAGTAGTAAATTGTAGGAGAAAATTTATTGAACTGAAATGTGAAAATGGTGAGATTCTCTGGGTTGAATCAGATGAATAGGATAGCTTACCTGTAGTGATTTCTTCGATGTCCGCTCAGAAATGTATAAGAAAAGATTACGAAGCTTATCTTGCTTTTGTGTTTAATACAAAAGAGTAGGAGTTGAAGATTGAGTCAGTACCGGTAGTTTGTGAGTATCCAGACGTGTTTCCGGAAGAGTTACCCGGATTACCTCCAATTAAGGAAGTTGAATTTGGCATTGATCTAGTTCAGGGTACGGCACCCATTTCTATTGCTCCGTATAGGATGGCTCCGACCGAATTAAAGGAGTTAAAAGCCCAGTTGCAAGAGTTGACGGATAAAGGTTTCACGAGACCTAGTTATTCACCGTGGGGCGCACTAGTTTTATTTGTGAAAAAGAAAGATGGTTCGATGAGACTATGTATTGATTACCGACAACTCAAAAAGGTGACGATAAAGAATAAGTACCTTTTGCCGAGGATAAATGATTTATTTGACCAATTGAAGGGAGCCACAGTATTTTCTAAGATAGATTTGAGGTCCAGTTATTATCAGTTGATGGTTAAGGACTTGGATGTGTCAAAAACTACATTTCGGATGAGGTATGGCCACTACGAATTTTTAGTGATGCATTTTGGTTTGATGAATGCTCCTGCAGTTTTCATGGATTTAATAAACCGATTTTTTTGACCTTATTTGGACAAATTTATTGTGGTGTTTATCAATGATATCCTAATTTATTCTCGTGACAAATCTGAAAATACCAATCATCTGAGGACCGTTTTGCAAACCTTGAGAGATAAGCGGTTGTATGCTAAGTTTAGCAAAAGTGAGTTCTGGCTTAGAGAAGTCGAACTTTTGGGGCATGTTGTTTCAGATGATAGTATTAGAGTTGATCTGAGTAAGATATCGGCTATTATTAAATGGAAACTACCGAGGAATGTAACTGAGGTTAAAAGTTTTCTAGGCATAGCTGGTTATTACAGATGGCTTGTTAAAGGATTTTCCATGATTGCTACTCCGATAAAAAAGCTGTTACAGAAAGATGTCAAGTTCGAATGGATAGAAAAATGCCAACAGAGTTTTAAGAAACTAAAGGCATTGTTGACCAAGGCACCGATTTTAGTGCAACCTGAATCGGGAAAAGAACTTCTGGTTTATAGTGACGCGTCTTTGAATGGATTGGGTTGTTTACTTATGCAAGAAGGTAAGGTGATAGCTTATGCCTCGAGGCAACTGAAGCCACATGAGAGAAATTATCCGACCCATTATTTGGAGCTAGCCGCCATTGTGTTCGCGTTAAAGATTTGGATACACCATTTTTATGGTGAGAAATGTTGAATATTCACTTATCATAAAAGTCTAAAGTACTTGATGACTCAAAGGATTTGAATTTACGACAACAGAAGTGGCTAGAGTTGATAAAAGATTATGAGCTAGTGATTGATTATCACCCAGGAAAGGTGAATGTGGTAGCCGATGCTTTGAGTAGGAAGTCGTTATTTGCTTTGAGGGCTATGAACACTCAGTTGGCTTTATCAGATGATGGTTCGATACTAAAGGAGTTAAGTGCTAGACCGAAGTTTTTCCAAGAGATCTATGAAGCTCAAAAAGGTGACAGTGACTTACAAACCAAGAGAGCTCAATGTGAGTCAAGTGTTTAATCAGATTTTTTGATTGGTTCTGATGGTTGCTTGATGTTCCAAGATAGGGTCTATGTAGCTAAAGATGATGAGCTTATTGGGAAAATTCTTCACAAGGCACATAGTAGTTGTATGTCAATCCATCCGGGTAGTACCAAGATGTATAATGACTTGAAGAGATTGTATTGGTGGCTGCATATAAAAAAGGACATCTCAGAGTTTGTTTCAAAATGCCTAATTTGTCAGTAAGTGAAAGCTTAGCACCAAGTATCTTCGGGTTTACTTTAGCTTGTGATGGTTCCCAAGTGAAATAGGGCCAGCTTACAATAGATTTCGTGACGGGATTGTCGTTAACCCCAAGAAAAAAGATATTGTTTGGGTTGTAGTTGAACGATTAACGAAATCAGCTTATTTTATTTCGGTACGTATCGACTACTCACTTGATAAGCTAGCCGAGTTGTATGTTTCTAAAATTGTGAGACTTCATGGAGTACCTTTATCGATCATTTCGGATAGGAACCTGAGATTCACATTGCAATTTTGGAAAAAGCTACAAGAAACTCTAGGTACAAAGATGAATTTTAGTACTACTTTCCATCCACAAATAGATGGTCAGTCGGAGAGAGTAATACAGATACTAGAAGACATGTTTCGGTGTTGTGTTCTTAAATTTTAGGGCAGTTGGAAAAAGTACTTGCCGTTGGTGGAATTTGCCTATAATAACAGTTTCTAGTCAAGCTTGAAAATGTCACCTTATGAGGTATTGTATGGGCGTAAGTGTCGAACACCATTATATTAGACTGAACTCAAAGAAAATTAGATTCACAGAGTTGATTTAGCCGAAGAAACAGAAGAGAAAGTGAAGATAATTCGTGATTGTCTGAAAGCTGCCTAAGACAGACAGAAATCCTATACGGATTTGAAACAGAAAGAGATTGAGTTTCAAGTTGGTGATAAGGTATTATTGAAAGTATCTCCATGGAAGAAAGTTTTGAGACTCGGCCAGAAAGGCAAATTAAGTCCACGCTTTGTTGGACCGTACGAGATTACTGAAAGAATAGGGCCGGTAGCATATCGGTTGGCTTTGTCGTCTGAGTTGCAAAGGATTCATGAATATTCCATGTGTCTATATTGCGCCAATACTGATCTGATCCTTCGCATGTGATTTCACCAACCGAGGTTGAGATTCGATCGGATATGACTTATGGTGAAGAGCCGGTTAAGATTTTGCCTCGAGAAATTAAACAATTGAGGAATAAAAGTATTGCCCTTGTGAAAGTATTACGGTAAAGACATGGGGTTAAAGAGTCTACATGGGAGACCGAGGAAAGCATGAGAAACCAATACCCAAATCTTTTTACCGGTAAGATTTTTGGGGACGAAAATCCGTAAGGTGGGAGAGTTGTAACATCCCCAATTACGGTCTAGTTGGAACAGTGGTTTTGAGACCACAAATTTGAAGTAGAAATAATTATTTTATGATTCTTGTGAGATCTATGATATGATTACATGCTTGTGTGAAAGTTTCATGAAGAAATTCTATTGATAAAGTATCCAATTTGATATCTAGGACTAAATTGCAAAAGTTACAAAATGTGAGTTCTAGAAGCTTTAGGCATGAAATTGCCTTGGATTGTTAATTAGAGGTCCTTAATTAGAATTTAACCAATTTCTATTTTTATGGACAAAAATGGGCATGGTTAGGAAAATTTTGAAAAAAATGAGGCCTTAAGGGCATTTTTGTCATTTAGTTAATAAAAGAATAAAAAGGGAAAAATAAGTCAAAATCATTTCCATCTTCCTCCCTCTTTAGTCAAAATTCTCAAGGAGCCATAGCTAGGGTTTTGTTCATCCTTTCAAGCTCGATTGTAAGTACAACCTAGCCCCATTTTTAATGTTTTTTACGTTTTTTGAGATCTTTGAAGCATGATCTAGCTATTTCTACCATTATTTTGAGCTAGAGTTCATGTTCAAAAACTTACCCATGTGTGACATGCATGTATTTTGGTGTTTAATGGAGGAATATGAAAGTTTGATGCATGATAAACATCTTTTACTAAGTGATTTTTCATGAAAACACCTAAAAGGACTTGTTTGTAAAACATGTAAAAAGAGGTGTTAAAAATGTGATTTGATGAAAAACGTAGGCTGTTATAAGAGGGAATATGAATCAGCTAGGCTTGGGTAACAAAGGAATTGGACACATTTCATTTTACAAGCTTAGGGACCAAAGTGTAAATATGTGAAAGTTTAGGGGCAAAATTATAATTTTTCCAAAGTATGATTTATGGATTGATTTGAATAATGTGATAATTAAATAAGTGCAATTTTCTATTATAGATCAAGAAAAATGAAGTCCGGACCTAAACTGAGGAAAGAACAAGGTTGTGGACTAAATCAAATGGTTAGCTACATTTTTGTACCGAGGTTAGTTTGTGTGTAATTGATATAGCATTTTATTATACATTTAACACTTAATGTTGCATGAAATGTATATTTGCCTTTGTGAGTATTATTGATGTTGTCCGATAAAGATTTGAGGTGAGAGAAGCCGGTTGAACCTTAAGAATACTTAGGGTATAAATATCATGACCTTTGGGTTGATAACATCCCGTATAAGACAATATCTGGGATATGGCATCGGCATCGATATGTGATCCCATGTAAGACCATTCTCAGGACATGGCATTGGCATCGATATGAGAGCATTATGTAAGACCATGGCTGGGCTATCGGCTTCGATATGTGTGATCCCATGTAAGACCATGTCTGGGGCATGGCATTGGCATCTATAAGTGGTCCCATATAAGACCATATCCGGGATATGGCATTGGCACCCTACTATGTGAATATGAATTCTTAAGTATCCCATAGTATTCCAAGTGGTTCAACAGGTAGTCCAAGGATTTGTCAAAGAAATAACGAGGTATGACCATATTGAAAGAGTGTAGGTATGTACGCCAAGCTCGTAGTTATTGAGATTACGAAATGATTAAACCTTGGTAAGATGAGAATGAAGGAATTATGATCTTGAGTTCTATTAAACATTATATAAATCGAATGGGATAGGATATGACTATAATGACTGTTGAGAATAGGGTGAATTAAATTATGTTATGTATGTGCATGAAAATGCATATTTTTATTGCTTATTATTTACATGCAAGCTTACTAAGCTCTATGCTTACTCCCTCTCTTTTTCATTTTCTTATAGTTTCGTCCAGCTATCTCGGGGATCAAAGGACGTCGGAGGCTTGGTCACACTATCAATTGGAATCTTTTGGGTATAGTTAGTTTCATTATTTTGAGTATGGTATGTAGAGGAACTTGGTTATTTTGTTATATGTCATATTTTATTAGCTAATGTGTTGGCTTTTGATGGTCTTATAATTCATTTTATATAAGGCCATGAGATATAGCTCACAATGATTATTGGGTTGTAAACATAATCATCTATGCATGTATGTGCCAATTCTATTATGATATGGCTATTGGTTGGTGATGGTTGAATGATTATGGCTATGTGTATGTTGCTAAAATGGGGTTTGAGATGATATGGAGTCTTAATTTAATATAATGTGATGAGAAGTTGTCATGCATGAGCTAGGTTCATGAATGTTTGAATTCCTTTGGAACCATGAATGTGTTGTGCAAATAAGGGTGGCAATTGGCTTGGAAACTGCCTTAAATTTTTCCACACGAGTAGACACACAGGCATGTGTCTAGACCGTATGCGACACACGGCTTGCCCCAAAGGCGTGTGTTCTAGTCGTGTGTCCTCTGCACCCTAATTAATGTTAAACAGAATGCCTAGTAGTAAACACATAGGCAGGGACACTGCCGTGTGTCTCAGCCGTGTGAAGGACACAGCCTTAGAACATGGGCGTGTGCCCAGGCCGTGTGAAGTCTGTACTTATTTCGAGAATTTAATTCGCCTGACAGCCTAAGCACACAGGGGTGTGACTCTAAGTGTATGATGATGTCATAGTCAAAGAGTTACACGGGCTGAGGACATGGGTGTGTCCCAAGCCATACGGGCGTGTGTGACCACACGGCCTACCCACACGTGAGTGTGACTCTCCAAAACAAGAAAATTTCTAATTGTCAAAAAGATTCTAAAAGTCCTCAATTTAGTCCTGAATCACTTCCGATGTACTTTTTGGGCCTCGTAGGCCCTTATAAAGAACAATTTCCATGTGATTGAAAAATTTTACACTTGAATGAAATTTTATGGCTCGGTGTTTGTATGCTTATTTAGGTTTAGGTCAGGTAATGCCTCGTACCCTGTTCCAACGTCGGATACGGGTAAGGGTGTTATGTAAACTATTAAAGTTTTTCCATGAGTGAATGTGTATGATTTTTGATGATTTATGGAATAATATGGTTAGTTGTTGATAGGTAAACAACTTTTGTTAAACGATTTTTGATGAAATTGTCAAATAAGTATTAAATTGAAAAATAGAAAATTTTACATGGTGAAATGTTGAAATAAATGAAATATAAGGCTTGCTAGGGACCTATATGATATTCGGCTATAATGGGGTATAGGAAAATTGCATGAATTTCCACTTTTATGTGCCAGGGACTAAATTGAAAAGAAATCAAAAGTATAGGAGTAAAATTGTAACTTTGCTAAAATATAAATTTGGATTAATTGAATAAAGTAAATATTGAATTGAGCTGAATTTATTCGTTTAGATCAAGACAAACCTCGTACGGCTTTATATCGGGGCAAAGATAAAGTTTCGGATTAGTCACCTCTATATCTACAGTTAATCGTTGACGTAAGTTCGTGTAATTAAATTGTTTTTATATATTTTTAATTGAATTATACATGTATTTTGAATTGCCATATATATATACCGATCGCATATCCAACGATGTTACGTTAACTTCCAAGCCCCGTTTGAACCTTAGGAATTCGTAGGATACAAATGACATGTCATTAGGGTTTACACGATTTGGGTGCTGGTCTTGAACGTCCTACCGATGGCTAATGTAACAGCCCGGTTTTAGCTAACTCAGAACTGTGGTTTCGGAACCACAAATTTGAGATTGGAAAATTATTTTAATATTATTTTTTTGGTTTTTTAGCATGTGAATATGTATGTGTAAAAGTTTCGTATGTTACTTTTATCGTTTAAGTGGTTAATTTGAGAAATAGACTAAATCGCGTAAAATACAAAAGTTGCATTCTTTTTGTTAAAAGTGTTTAATTGCTATGGCTTATTACATGAAAGGTCCTTATGTTGTAATTAGACCTTTGATAGTGGAATTTGACATAAATGGGCATTAATATGATGTTTTTAAATGGTTTATAATAAGGTTATATTAGTAAATTGATTATTAAGTTATAATTAAAATAAAACAAAGTTGAAATTAGATATTATTATCATCTTTCACCATCGAAATTTGAAGAAGAAATCCATTTTAGGGCTTGTGAATTTTGGCTAGTATAATCATTGATTAAAGTACGGTTTTAGCTCAATTTTTAATTATTTTTATGTTTTCGTAATCATTGATTTGTGTTCTAGACAGCCCATACCCTAATTTCTAAAATTGTTGATGATTTTTTAATGTGCCATTGATGAATGCTAAAGCTTTTAAATGTTTGATGATAAATTATGAAAGCCTAATGATAGTTTTTCATGTTTTACAAAGTGATTTTTGATGAAAATGTCTAAATAGGATTAAATTCTAAAATTTTCAAAAATGAAAGTTTTTGGCTACTACTGACTCTAGTATAAATCGGCTAAGCATGGATTTCATTAAATTTGGATTAATTTGGGTTTTTTGCGAAATAGGGACTAAATTGAATAAATGTGAAACTTTAGGGGCTAAAGTGTAAAAATGCCTAAATAGGTATTTTTGGATGAAATTGAATGAATAAGTGATTAAATGACCTAATTTTGAATTCATATAGATCAACAAAGAAAGAAATCGGATTTAGATCAGGAGAAATCGAAAGTTGTCGAATAGTCGACCCGATACGTCAACCCCTAATACGAGGTAAGTTCATATGCAAATACATGCTTTTTAATTGAACTAGATATGTATTATTTGTCATTGAATTGAAATGAATATGATTAAGCAACTATGAGCAAGAAACGACAGAGTTACGACATCCGGAAGTCCCATACGAACCTTAGGAATGCTTAGGATGCAAATGTCATGACATTAGGTTTATTGAGATGAGATTACATGTAAGACCATGTCTGGGACATTAGCATTGTATTGTGATTACATGTAAGACCATGTCGGGGACATTGGCACCATTATATGATTTCGTGTAAGACCACGTATGGGACGTTGGCATTGATATATGATAACATGTATGACCATGTCTGGGATATGGCATTGTATAAGCTTTTCGAGATATCCGAGTATCCTTAGTGATTACGAAGGGTTCAACGGGGCAAATTCATGTCAAGATTGAATATGATATTGAGTAAGTGATTCAGGTAGGTACATGACTTATACGAGAATTGAAAAGAGGAAGTATTTGATGAATATACATGTGAATTGGAATAGATGTACTTTGAGAAAGGTTTGTATATCTAAATGTGTTTTGTTATAACTTGCTTAGTTGATGAGAATGATGTTGATTATGGTATAGATTTATTTTCATATGGCTTACTAAGCTTTTAAAGCTTACTTTGTGTGTTCATTCTCTATTTTATATATTATCGAAGCTAGCTCGGACCTGGGGATCGTCAGGAAGCATCATCACACTATCTATCATCTAGTTGGTACTTTTGAAGCTTTGTAAATATGGTATATGGCATGTATAGGCTAGTGAGATGTTGATAAGTTTTCAACCATGACTTTAGCCATATGATTTGGCTTGGAAATGATGTACATGTTTGTAACACCCCTTTACCTGTATCCGACGTTGGGACAGGGTACGAGGCATTATCGGACTAAAACATAAACATTCAAGCAAAGTCGGGTCATAAAACATTGTCCGAATTTAGAACTTTTCAATTGCATGCAAATTGTCCGTTATAAGGGCCTATGAGGCCCAAAACATACAGTGGAAGCGGCTCGTTACTAATCCGGGAACTTGCGAAATCTTTTTGACACTTAGAAAATTTTCTTGTTTTGGAGAGACACACGCCCGTGTAGGTAGGCCGTGTGGTCACACACGCCCTTGTGGCTTGGAACACGCCCGTGTCCTCAGCCCGTGTAACTCTTTGACAATGACATCATCATAAAAATAGAGTCATACAGCCAAGTCATACGCCCATGTGCTTAGGCCGTGTGACGAATTAAATTCTCTAAATTAAGTGCAGACTTCACATGGCTTGGGCACACACCCATGTTCTAAGGCCGTGTCCTCCACACAGCTGAGACACACGGTCATGTCTCTGCCCGTGTGTTTACTACTAGGCATTTTGTTTAACATTAATTAGGGTGCAGGGGACGCACAGCCAAAACACACACCTTTGGGGCCAGCCATGTGTCACACACGATCTAGACGCATGCCCGTATGTCTACCCATGTGGATAATTTAAGGCTATTTTCCAAGCCAATTACCACCCTTAGTTACACAACACATTCATGGTTCCAAAGGTATTTAAACATTCATGAACCTAGCTCATGCACGACAACTTCTCATCATATTATACCAAATTAGGACTCCATATCATGTCAAGCCCCATTTTACCGACACACACATAGTAGCCATCCTCATTCAACCATCAACAACCAATAGCCATGTCATAATGGAATTGTCACATACATGCATAAATGAATAGGTTTACAACCCAATAATCATTGTGAGCCATATCTCATGGCCTAATACAAAATGAATCCTAACAACATCAAAAGCCAACACATTGGCTCAACAATATGACATATAACAAAATGACCAAGTTCCTATACATGCCAGACTTAAAATAAAGAAACTAACTATACCCAAAAGATTCCAATTGATAGTGTGACTGAGCCTCCGACGTCCTTTGATCCTCGAGCTAGCTTGGCGAGACTAAAAAAAATAAAAAGAGAGGGAGTAAGCATAAAGCTTAGTAAGCTTGCATGTCAGTAATAAGCAATAAAAATATGCATTTTCATACACATGCATAACATAATTTAATTCATCTTATTCTCAACAATCATTGTAGTCATATCCTATCTCATTCGATTTATATAATGTTTAGTAAAACTCAAGATCATAATTCCTTCATTCTCATCTTACCAAGATTTGATCAGTTCGAAATATCGATAACTACGAGCTTGGCGTACATACCTGTACTCTTTTAACATGATCATACCTCGTTAATTCTTTGACAAATCCTTGGTCTACCCGTTGAAACACTTGGAATACTAAATGATGCTTAGGAAATCATATTCACATAGTAGGGTGCCATTGCCAATCCCGGATATGGTCTTACATGGGACCACTTATCGATGCCAATGCCATGTCCCAGACATGGTCTTACATGGGATCACATATTGAAGCCAATAGCCCAGCTATGGTCTTACACAATGTTCTCATATCGATGCCAATGCCATGTCCCAGACATAGTCTTACATAAGATCACATAACGATGCCAATGACATGTCCCAGACATGGTATTACATGGGATCACTTATTGATGCTGATGCCATATCCCAGATATGGTCTTATACAAGATCTCATTAACCCAAATGTCACGATATGTATGCGCTAAGTATTCCTAAGGTTCAACTGGCTTTCATCTCCTCAAATCTTTGTCAAAAAACAACAATAATTCTCACAAAGACAATATACAATTCATGCAACATTAAGTGTTAAACATATAATAAAATGCTATATCAATTACACGCAAACTTACCTCGGTACAAAATATAGATAACTTATTCGATTTAGTCCAAGATCTTGCTCTTTCCCCGTCTAGGTCCGGACTTCATTTTTCTTGATCTATAATAGCAAATTTCACTCATTTAATTATCACATTATTCAAATCAGTCCATAAATCATACTTTGGCAAAATTATAATTTTACCCTTAAACTTTCACATATTTACACTTTGGCCCCTAAGCACGTAAAATGAAATGTGTCCAATTTCTTTGTTCAAGCCTAACCGACTCATATTCCTTCTTATAACAACCCACATTTTTCATCCAATCACATTGTTAACACCTACTTTTACAAGTTTTACAAACAAGTCCTTTTAGGTGTTTCCATGAAAAATCACTTGGAAAAAGATGTTTATCTAACACCAATCGTTCATATTCCACCATAAATCATCAAAATACATGCATGAAACACATGGGTAAATTTTTTAACATAAACTCTAGTTCAAATAAAGGGTAGAAATGGCTAAATCATGCTTCAAGGATCTCAAAAATGTAAAGAACATTAAAAACGGGACTAGGATTGACTTACTTTCAAGCTTGAAAAGTTGAAAAACCCTAGCTATGGAGTGCTTGAGAATTTTGGCTATGGCAAGGAAAAGATGAGCAAAGTTTGTTTGATTTTTCCCTTTTTATTATTTTATTAACCAAATGACCAAAATGCCATTTTTACTAAACTTTCAAATTTTATCCATGCATGCCCATTTTTGTCCATAAAACTAAAAATTGGGAAAATTGCTAATTAAGGACCTCTAATTAAAAATCCAAGGCAATTTCATGCTTAACGCTTCTAGAACTCACATTTTTCAACTTTTACAATTCAGTCCTAGATATCAAATTGGACACTTTATCAATAGAATTTCTTCACAAAACTTTCACACAAGCATACAATCATATCATAGACCTCACAAGAATCATAAAATAAGTATTCCTACTTCAGATCTATGGTCTCAAAACCACTGTTCTGACTAGACCCTAATTCGGGATGTTACAACTCTCCCCCTTAGAGATTTTTGTCCCCGAAAATCTTATCGGTAAAAAAACTTGGGTATTCGCGTCTCATCGTTTCCTCAGGTTTCCATGTGGCTTATTCAACCCCATGTCGTTGCCATAACACTTTTACAAGGGCAATACTTTTATTTCTTAACTGTTTGACCTCCCGAGCTAAAATTTTAACTAGTTCCTCACCATAGGTCATATTTGATCGTATATCTACCTCTGCAGGTGAAATCACGTGTGAAGGGTCAGAATGATAACGGCGTAACATAGACACATGAAACAAATTATGAATCTTATCCAACTCGAATGGTAAGGCTAACCGATAAGCTACCGGTCCTATTATTTCAGTCACCTTATATGGTCTAATGAAACGCGGGCTCAATCTACCTTTCCTGCCAAATCTGAGAACTTTCTTCCATGGGGACACTTTTAGAAATACCTTATCACTGACTTGAAACTCAATTTCTTTTTGTTTTCAATCAGTTAGGATTTTTGTCTACCCAAAGCCGCTTTCAAGCAATCTCGAATCACCTTTACTTTTTCGACTCCATGAATCTGATGCTCTCTGAGCTCAGTCCAATATAATGGTGTTCGACACTTACGCCCATACAATGCCTCATAAGGTGCCATTTTCAAGCTCGACTGAAAACTGTTGCTGTAGGCAAATTCTACCAATGGTAAATACTTTTCCCAATTGCTCTGAAATTCAAGAACACAACACCAGAGCATGTCTTCCAGTATTTGTATTACTCTCTCTGACTGACCATCGGTTTACGAATGGAAAGCGGTACTAAAATTCAACTTTGTACCTAAAGTTTCTTGTAGCTTTTTCCAAAACAGCAATGTGAATCTCGGATCCCTATCCGAAATAATTGACAAAGGTACTCCATGAAGTCTCACAATTTTAGACATATACAACTCAGCTAGCTTATCGAGTGAGTAGTCGGTACGTATCGGAATAAAATGACCTGATTTCATTAATCGGTCAACTACAACTAAAATGGCATCTTTCTTTCTTAGGTTCAATGGCAATCTAGTCACGAAATCTATAGTAATTCAGTCTCATTTCCACTAGGGAACCGTCACAGGCCGAAGTAAACTCGAAGGTATTTGGTGCTTGGATTTCGCAGCTGACAAATTAAGCATTTCAAAATAAACTCTGAGATGACCCTTTTCATACCCAGCCACCAGTACAATCTCTTCAAGCCATTATACATCTTGGTACTACCTGGATGTATCGACATACAACTACTATGTGCCTCGTGAAGAATTTTCTCAATAAGCTCGTCATCTCTAGGTACACAGACCCTATCTTGGAACATCAAACAACCATCGGAACCAATTCGAAAATCTGATTCAACACCTAATTCACATTGGGCTCTTTTGGTTTGCAAATCACTGTAACCTTTTTGAGCTTCACAGATCTTTTGGAGAAATGTCAGTCTAGCTCTCAACTCTGCTAGTATCGAACCATCATCAAACACAGTCAACTGAGTATTCATAGCTCTCAAAGCAAATAAGGATTTCCTACTCAAGGTATCGGCGACCACGTCCGCCTTGCCCGGGTGATAGTCAATCACCAACTCATAATATTTTATCAACTCTAGCCACTTCCGTTGTCATAAATTTAAATCTTTTTGAGTCATTAAGTACTTTAGACTTTTGTGATTGGTGAATACCCGACACTTCTCACCATACAAGTGATGTCTCCATATCTTTAATGCGAACACAATGGCGGTTAGTTCCAAATCATGTGTCAGACAATTTTTCTCGTGTGGTTTCGATTGCCTCGAATCATAGGGTATCACTGTGCCTTCTTGCATAAGCACACAACCCAATCCGTTTAAGGATGCATCACTATAAACCACAAATTCTTTTCCTGAATCGGGTTGCACTAATACTAGGGCCTCAGTAACAATGCTTTTAATTTCTCAAAACTCTGTTGACACTTTATTGACCATTCGAATTTGATATCTTTTTGCAACAATTTTGTAATCGAAGAGGTAACTGTAGAAAATCCTTTAACGAACCTTCGGTAATAGCCGACTAAGCCCAAACAGCTTCTAACCTTGGATACATTTCTTGGCAGTTTCCAATCAACAATGGCCGAAATCTTACTCGGATCAACTCAGATCTTTTCACCCGACACAATATGCCCCAAAAATTTGACTTCTATAAGCCAAAACTCACTTTTGCTAAACTTAGCATACAACTGCTTATCTCTCAAAGTTTGCAAAATAGTCCTCAGATGGTTGGCATGTTCAGATTCGTCACAAGAATAAATCAGGATATCATCAATAAACACCACAACAAATTTATCCAAATAAGGTCAAAAAATTTGGTTCATTAAATCCATGAAAACCGCAAGAGCATTCGTTAGTCCAAAAGGCATTACCAAAAATTCATAGTGACATACCTCATCCGAAATGCAGCTTTTGGCACATCCGAACTCTCAACTGATAATAACTGGACCTCAATTCTATCTTGGAAAATACTGTGGCTCCCTTTAGTTGATCAAATAAATCATCTATCCTCGGCAAATGGTACTTATTCTTTATAGCCACCTTGTTGAGTTATCGGTAATCAATCCATAGCCTCATCGAACCATCTTTCTTTTTCACAAATAAAACTGGTGCACCCTACAGGGAAAAACTAGGTCTCACAAAACCTTTATCCGTCAACTCTTGCAACTAAGTTTTTAACTCTTTCAATTCGGTCGGAGCCATTCTGTACAGAGCAATCGAAATAGGTGCAGTACCAGGGACTAACTCGATACCAAACTCAACCTCTCTAATTGGGGGTAATCTGGGTAATTCTTCTAGAAACACGTTCGGATACTTACAAACTACCAGTACTGACTCAATCTTCAACTCCCACTCTTTTTTCTACACAAAAGCAAGATAAGCTTCGCAAACTTTTCTTATACACTTCTGAGCGGACATCAAAGAAATCACTACAGGCAAGCTATCCGATTCATCTGATTCAACTCAGAGGATTTCACCATCTTCACATTTTAGTTCAATAAATTTTCTCCTACAATTTACTACTACATCATGAGCAGTTAACCAATCCATACCAAGAATTACATCAAACTCATCAAATGGCAAAAGCATAAGGTTAGTCAGGAAATAGTGACCTTTAATCATCAAGGGACAATTCTTACGTACTTTACTAACTAACACATATTTGCCCAATGGGTTTGACACTTTTATCAAAAATTCTATAGGTTCAACAAGCATACTCATACTAGACACCAATTTCATACAAATATAGGAATGGGTAGATCCCAGATCAATCAAAGCAATAACAGTAGCATTATAGATAGAAAATGTACCCGTAATCACATCCAGAGACGAAGCTTCTTCGCGAGCGCGAATGGCATACATCCTTGCAGGAGCTCTGCCCTCGGGTCTTACATTAGACTCCTTAGGGGCACTCTTGCTGCTCGCTCCATTACCCGGATTTTCCTGCGGACTACCTCGACTAGCAGTGTTACCTGATCTTGCACTTTGATATCTCTCATTTTCTACCATTTCGGGGCACTCTCTAATAAAGCGGTCTAGGGAACCACACTCGAAACAGGTCCTGTGCCTCCCTCGACACTCCTTGGGGTGACGTCTACTGCATTATGGACATTCCGGTCTACTTGGTCAAGCATTACCAACACTAGCAATCGAGGTGGTCTGGGCCTTAATACCCTAATACTATTTATCTATATTTATGTTCAGGTGCCTAACAGAAGCATGGGAACGATAATAGAAATCCCTCGACTTCTTCGATATGGATTGATATGACTTGCTCATAGACCTTTTCCTTGAGTCTCTAGCCTTGACTCGACCTTTCTCTTCTCTTTGGCCAATTCCTCGGCTTTACAAGCTTTTTCAACAAGTACAACGAACTTCTTCAGCTCAAGCATACCGAAAAACATTCGAATGTCTTCGTTTAATCTGTCCTCGAACCTCTTACACATAATAGTTTTGATCGCTACACATTCCTAAGCGTATTTGCTGAGTCTCACAAACTCGCGCTCGTATTTAGTTACAGTCATCTTACCTTGCTTCAACTCAAGGAACTCTTTTCTTTTCTAATCCATAAATCTCTGACTGATATACTTTTTTCGAAACTCCTCTTGGAAAATTTCACAGGTTAGCCTCGCCCTCGGTACTATCGAGAGAAATTTCTTCCACCAGTGGTAAGCCGAATCTCTAAGCAGTGATACAACACATTTCATGCAATCTTCTGGTGTGCACGATAATTCTTCAAAAACTCGGATAGTGTTTTCGAGCCAAAACTCTGCTCGTTTCGGATCATCATCAATGTTAGCTTGGAACTCATCAGCTCCTTACTTTCGAATCTTATCAACTAGAGGTCTATTCAGTCTCACGAAGTCTATACCTTAGGGTACTACGGGGATAGGTTGAAGAATAGGTAAGGGTGGAGGGGATTCAGCATTTGGGTTCGCTCAAACGAACTCTGTATACCAGGCATTCATCATATGGAGAAAGACTTCACTAGCCTCATCTCCTCCTCCCTAACTCACTGTCACGGGTCTACTCTCAACTGGCGCTGCCCCTTGAGCGGAAGTCGGCACATTACTTTTTACATCATCAGCTTCAGCTTGATTAGGATCCATTACTATATGAAAACACAATTTAAAAAGGTCAGAAGTCATCACACTATCATAATTCATTTATGGCATGTATAGCTAAACTCGTACACATACAACGTTAGCTCGAGAATCATCTAAACTGTAGCTCTGATACCACTAAATGTAACACCCCTTTACCAGTGTCTGACATTAGAACGGGGTACGAGGCTTTACTGGACAAAAACATAAACATTCACGCAAAGTCAGGTCATAAAACTTTGTTCAAATATAGAGCTTTTTAATTGTAAGAAAATTGTCCATTATAAGGGCCTACGAGGCCCAAAAAATACATCAAAAGTGGTTCGGGACTAATCCGATAACTTTCAGAATCTTTTCAACACTTAGAAAATTTTCTTGCTTTGGATAGTCACATACCCTTGTAGGTAGGTCGTGTGGTCACACACGCCAGTGTGGCTTGGCACATGCTCATGTCCTCAGCCCGCATAACTCTCTGACTGTGACGTCATCATACAAATAGAGTCACACGACCAACTCAAACGCCCGTGTGCTTAGGAAGTGTGGCGAATTAAATTTTTTAAATTGAGTACAAACTTCAATCGGCCTGGGCACACACTCATATTCTAAGGTTGTGTCCTCCACACAGCTGAGACACACAGCTGTGTCTCTGCTCATGTGTTTACTACTAGGAATTCTGTTTAACATTAATTAGGGTGCAGGGGACACAAGGCCAAAACACACGCCCTTGGGGCAAGTCGTGTGTCACACACAGTCTAGACGCACGCCCGTATGTCTACCCGTGTGGACAACTTAAAGCTATTTTCCAAGCCAATTACCACTCTTATTTACACAACACATTCATAGTTCCAAAGGTACTTAAACATTCATGAACCTAGCTCATGCATTACAACTTCTCAACATATTATACCAAATTTGGACTCCATATCAAGTCAAGCCCCATTTTACCAACACATACATAGTAGCCATCATCATTCAACCATCAACAACCAATAGCCATGTCATAATAGAATTGGCACATACATGCGTAGATGAATAGGTTTACAACCCAATCATCATTATGAGCCATATCTCATGGCCTAATACAAAATGAATCCTAACACCATCAAAAGCCAACACATTGGCTAAACAATATGACATATAACAAAATGACCAAATTCCTATACATGCCATACTCAAAATAACAAAACTAACTATACCCAAAAGATTCCAATTGATAGTGTGACCGGAGCCTCCAACGTCCTTTGGTACCCGAGCTAGCTTGGCGATACTCTAAAAAAATAGAAAGAGAGGGAGTAAGCATAAAGCTTAGTAAGCTTGCATGTCAGTAATAAGCAATAAAAATATGCATTTTCATACACATGCATAACATAATTTAATTCATCTTATTCTCAATAATCATTGTAGTCATATCCTATCTCATTTGATTTATATAATGTTTAGTAAAACTCAAGATCATAATTCTTTCATTCTCATCTTACCAAGATTTGATCAGTTCAAAATCTCGATAACTATGAGCTTGGCGTCCTGTCCCAAACATGGTCTTACATGGGATCACATAACAATGCCAATGCCATGTCCCAGACATGGTCTTACATAGGTTCACATATCGATGCCGATGCCATATCCCAGATATGGTCTTATACGGGATCTCATTAACCCAAATGTCATGATATGTATGCCCTAAGTATTCCTAAGGTTCAACCGGCTTTCATCTCCTCAAAACTTTGTCGAACAACACTAAAATTCTTATGATGACAATATAAAATTCATGCAACATTAATGTGTTAAATGTATAATAAAATGCTATATCAATTACACGTAAACTTACCTCGGTACAAAATATGGACAACTTGTTCGATTAGTCTAAAATCTTGCTCTTTCCCCGATCTAAGCCCAAACTCTGTTTTTCTTGATCTATAATAGAAAATTTAATTCATTTAATTATCATATTATTCAAATCAGTCCATAAATCATACTTTCACAAAATTACAATTTTGCCCCTAAACTTTCACATATTTACACTTTGGCCCCAAAGCTCGTAAAATGAAATGTGTCCAATTTCTTTGTCACCTATGCCTAGCCGACTCAAACTCCCTCTTATAACAACACACATTTTTCATCCAATCACATTCTTAACACCTATTTTTACAAGTTTTACAAACAAGTCCTTTTAGGTGTTTTCATGAAAAATCACTTAGAAAAAGATGTTCATCTAACACCAATCGTTCATATTCCACCATAAATCATCAAAATACATGCATGACACACATGGGTAACTTTTTGAACATAAACCCTAGTTCAAATAAAGGGTAGAAATGGCTAAATCATGCTTCAATTATCTCAAAAATGTAAAGAACATTAAAAATGGGGCTAGGATTGACTTACTTTCAAGCTTGAAAAGTACAAAAACCTAGCTATGGAGAGCTTGAGAATTTCGACTACGGCATGGAGAAGATGAGAAAAATTTGTTTGATTTTTCCCTTTTTATTATTTTATTAACCAAATGACCAAAATGTCATTTTCACTAAACTTTCAAATTTTATCCATACATGCCCATTTTTGTCCATAAAAATAGAAATTGGGAAAATTGCTAATTAAGGACCTCTAATTAACAATCCAAGGCAATTTCATGCTTAAAGCTTCTAGAACTCACATTTTGCAACTTTTGTAACTTAGTCTAAGATATCAAATTGGACACTTTATCAATAAAATTTCTTCACGAAACTTCCACACAAGCATACAATCATAGCATAGACCTCACAAGAATCATAAAATAAGTATTCCTACTTCAGATCTATGGCCTCGAAACCACTATTCCGATTAGACCCTAATTCGAGATGATACAATATTGGTGTGTATTTGGCTATTATTTTGGTTTGAGTTATGAAATGATAAGTATATGTGATGTATATATGTTTTCTTGTGTTTTGGTATGTGATATGGTTGTTGATATGGTTTAATGGTTGTGTGTGAGATGGTATATTTGGTGTTTAAAATGGCATGTTTTGGTGGCTTATTGTATATGGAAATGTTGTCAAATGAATACTTTTAAGTACTTGATAGATAAGTTGGAAATGTGGCTTAAACCAAGCCTATTTTCACTCTACATAGTTGAGCACACGGGCGTGTGGCTTAGCCATGTGTCTGTTGGAACCTTGTTAAAACAAGTTAGAGAGTTACAGGGCATAGACACACGAGCGTGTCTATTGACCGTGTGTGGCACACACGTTGGCACATGGGCGTGTGGTTGGCCGTGTGATCCAGGTCAGTATACCCTTCAGATTTCCCACGACTATGGCACACGGGTGTGTCTCTAGCCGTGTAGTGTAAGTCAGTATGCATGCTCTGTTTTCACACAGTCTATGACACGGGCGTGTCTGGTAGCCGTGTGAGGCACACGGCCTGTTTACAGGGGCGTATGACCCTTAAATGTTTAAAGTTTTTGTATGATTCCTTAAGTTTCTGAATGTTATCGATTTAGTCCTGATCCTATTTTAAGCATGTTGTAAGGCCTCGTAAAGCCTTATAAGGGACATTTATGAATGTATTGGAATGGTTTTGATTATGTGTTCCTAAATGCTTGTGAATGATGTATATTTATCAGTAATGCCTTGTAACCCTAATCCAGCGACAGATATGAGTTAGGGGTGCTAAAATTATTGGTATCAGAGCTACAGTTTAGTCAATTTTAGGACTAACGTAATGCGTGTGAGTCTAGCTATACATGCCATATTTGTAAACTATAATAGTGTGATGATTCCTGACAATTAAAATGTGTTTTTATATACCAAATGGATCTCGATCGAGCTTTAGTTAATGATGTTGAAAGTAATGCACCTGCTGTCGCTCAAAGGGTAGTGCAATTTGATTCTTGACTTTTATTTAGTGGCCACGAGGGAGAAGCTAAACAAGCCTTCTTCCAAATGATAAATGAGTGGTTCACTCAGTATATCATAACTAACCCGGATGCTCCACAACCTCCACCCCCGTCCAATCCTCCACAAGTCCTTGTAATGCCACAAGCTGTAAATCTGATTCAATTAAGTAAGCCTCCAATTGATAAAATTAGAAAATATGGGGTTGAAGAGTTTCATGCTACTAATAATGATGATGCTGAGAGAGTTGAGTTTTAGCTCGAGAATACAATACGAGTGTTTGATAAAATGTCACGTACTCCTGATGAATGTCTTAAATGTGTTGTTTCACTTCTGAGAGATACGGCGTATCATTAGTGGAAAATGTTAATATCTATGGTTCTGAAAGAACGAGTCACTTGGGAGTTCTTTCAGACTGAGTTTAGAAAGAATTACATCAGTCAGAGATTCATAGATCAGAAATGCAAAGAGTTTCTTGAGTTGAAACAGGGTAGTATGTCTGTTACGAATTACGAACGAGAATTTGTGAGATTAAGTTAATGTGCACGAGAATTTGTGAGATTAAATCAATATGCATGAGAATGTGTTTCGACCAAAGCAATTATGTGCAAGAGATTTGAAAATGGTTTGAATGAAGATATCCGCTTGTTAGTCGGGATTCTAGAAATAAAAGAGTTTGTTGTGCTTATCGAACAAGTGTGTAAAGCTGAGGAACTCGGGAAAGAGAAAAGAAAATCTGACTTGAAAGCTAGAGAGGTACAAAAAATATTATCGAGTAAGTCATTTCAGTCGACATCAAAGAGGTTTTGAGATGATTTTATCCATTCAAAGGTTACTGCGGATTATTCTAAACGAGACCGAGTGAGGCCACCTGTGAGTTTAAAAGCCACTTCAATAACTAGTGTTGGAAATGTCAGACCAAATCAACCTGAGTGCAAATATTGCACTAAATGACATCCCAGTAATTGTAGATTGAATGATCGGGCTTGTTTCAAATGTGGATCATTAGATCATTTTATCCGTGAATGTCATGGGTTGATCGAACAAGATACAGTGCAGAATATAAGGCCGAGTAACACTGCAGCTAGAGGTAGACAACCCAGAAACACGAGTAATGTGAGTGGTAGCCAGAGAATGATTAAAGACACTGCTGTGAGATCCAAAGCTCGAGCACCTGCCAGAGCTTACGCTATTTTCGCTTACAAAGAAGTTTCGTCTCTAGAGGTTATTACTGGTACTTTCACTCTCTATGATACTAGTGTTGTTGCATTAATTGATCCTAGATCTACTCATTTGTATATATGTATGAACTTAGTATCCAATAAGACTTTACCTGTAGAGTCTACTAAATTTGTGATTAAAGTATCGAACCCCTTAGGTAAGTGTGTTCTAGTTGATAAAATATGTAAGAACTGTCCGTTGATGATTAGAGATTCCTATTTTCTGGCTGATCTGATGTTGTTGCCATTCGACGAATTTGATATAATTCTGGGTATGGATTGGTTGACATTGCATGATGCGATAGTGAACTGCAAACGAAAGATAATTGATCTTAGATGTCAGAATAACGAGATAATTGATCTTTACATCCGGATGTGCTAAGATCAGGTCTCTCAAATTCACCCAAGGAATACATTTACCATCCCCCTTTTGCTGAATTCGAGCCGTCACCTAAGGCTCACTCATCCCGATAATATTTATTAACTTCTTTACAAAAGTTGGGACATTAATAGCCCTAAAGTATGCTTTGTAAACTTGAATCCTTGGACAACACAGCAAGGTAGTATATTCCTCCATAGTGGGCACCAAGTCCACCTTCCCAAAATTGAAACAATTATAGGCAAGGTTCCAAAACTGAGCCATAGCCCGAAACAAATGCTTGTCTACCTTGATATCAAGAAAATAGGGTATATCGCCATAATTTTGGTAGAATAACTACTTAATTCCCTCATCCCAATGGGCCCATATATCTCTCAATTCCTATAGCTCATTTTGCGTCAAACTAATGCGGGTGAAGCCCCATAACTCTGATGTATATCCTTCAGCTAGACTATCCCCTTTCTCTAATTGTAACTTCTCTGCCCATGTACAAATGGCCGCATTATCCTCGACTTTATCAAGAAATTCATTCTCCATGCTTAGTATTCTAACTTAGTTACCGAACACTAATTGACACCTCTTTAAATATGCAATATCATGCGATCACAGTCAAAACAAAACACACAAGTCAGTATCAAATAATAAGATTCAAAGCAAATAGAAAATAGTCAAACACCTATCTGAATAATCGCTAAAATTTAGCATCACTCTACTTAAGGTGAGCTCCTAGGGTTTACTATATGCGGTGCGGTTCTAAAGAAAAGTGTACATGAACCAGCGGATTCCTCAATCCTCACCCATTATAAGCTCATATGGATCGAGTTTAGTTTAGGGGAATACATTTCCCTATGACCATGTGGAGATGAAAATCTCACGAAGACACAGGTACGGATGTATCTTGAAAGTAATCAACTAGCCCATGCGGAGGTGAAAACCTCACCAAGGGATAGCTTCTTACTCTCACTTAAAGGCGTAACCACAACGGTCATGCAATGCAATAGTATTCTTCAAACCACAACAAACATACAAACAAATGCAACAAAGAATCATGATTTTCAAATCAAATTTTCAATTTTCGACAAAAGGACAGAATGTAACACCCCTATCCCGTAGCCGTCACCGGAATAGGATGAGGCGTTACCAGAAATTAGGAATCGGATCAGAACAATAAAATTTTGAGCCCTTTCTTAAATAAAAGATCATTTATATATATAATTAATAGATACAAACAAAGATCGAATTTAAAACTTATAAAAGTAAACTTCTATAAGATGCCATATTCGCATGGCTTATATACAATAGTCAAAATATCATTCTACTTATAGTCTAACCTATACATGCCATAAGCTAAGTCCAAAACACATGATAACCACAATAGTAGATAGTGTGACGAAGTGCTGACGATCCCCATGCTAATAGTAAGAGTCAACGATCTACAAAAATAAACAGAGAAACATAACATTTAAAGTAAGCTTTCATAAGCTTAGTAAGTCTTAAGCAATTTAAACAGTTGAACTTAAAAACAAACCAAATGTTCGAAATCACATAACACTTTCTGAGTACAATACTATTTGGCCGATTATGCACAAACACATATCATTTTACTCCGTTTATACTCAAACTCATATAAACATAGTATTTACAAGCTTCCGGATTAACTTTAATTCTTTCAAATTTCACTAGTGTATCATTTCTTACCCACACTTACTTTCAACATTCATAGTTAAATGGCATATCGAAAACTATCTTGTAACTTTGGATAATAACTGAATGCACACATATACAAATATACATATGAATTTACCACATCTTTTCATATGCTTCTCATTACACATTCTTTATTCTCGTCAGATCAATCTCACATAAATAATATATATATTCTCGTCAGATCAATCTTACATAAATAATATATATCACATACCTGAATCACTTAATGTGTAATACGAGTTCAATTTATCATCTTAGCATAGGATCTCGTAGTCATATGCTTTATCGAATTCACTAGCATTTGGCCTGCGAGGTATAAAACCCGAACATAACACCAGCACAAAGCCTACGGGACTTTAAACCCGGATACAATCTCAGCACAATTTATTTTATATACTTTTTTACTAACTTTGGCCTCATCAAATATCTAATAATACCCACATTTGATAATTGGTCATTTGGCCACATTATATACACATAAACATATGTACATTTCACACTTGCCCATTCGGCCACACCACATACACAAGCACATATATAAGATAATGCTTTTATCATTACTTACTAATACATCATATACTTTTCTTTCATTTAAATAACCACTCAGTCATATTACATTTCTAAGTAACCATTCGGCCTCACTATACAAATAAGATAGCACACATTTTCATAAAGGCCCTTCAGATAACTTGCACACATTTAATATTAGCCATTTCGGCCTCACCACATATACATATCTTGTACATCAATTTCATCATATCAAAACCACTTATATATCATTTCCTAACATCACAATTCAAAATTCACATATGGTTCTAATCAATATCTTATAAGCAACTCAATAAGTTTTATCAATGTTTACAACATATTCTCAAGTTTACGACAAGCTGTCTTCCTTCACAACAGTCACTAAATTATTTATATCTAGAGCTACGAAACTCCGAATTAAGTTCCATAAATTTTACCTGAAATTAAACGCATTTATATTTCTTCCATAAAATTTTCAAAAGTTTTGGTCAATCTATTTAGTACAGTTTATTAGTTAAAGTATTCCATGTTTCAGGGTATGACTACTCTGACCCCTGTACACTACGAACCGAATTTCTCCCTGTACAGGATTCCAATGACCATGCCGTTTATTTCCCATAAAAATAGACTCAACAAGGAATCCATGAATGTAAGGTATGACTCTTAATAATTTTTTTAAAATTTATGGTGAATTTATAAAATTAGAACAGGGGATCTCGAATTCATTCAGACCCTATTTTACAAGAATTCAAATATCACACAATATAGAATTCTTTTTCTTCCCCTGTTTCTTTCATGTGAAAATAGACTCATTAAGATTTAATCCCATATTTTTTTCTGCCTCTAACTCATTTTCCACTATTTTTAGTGTATTTTCAAAGTTACACTACTGCAGTAACTCAAATCTATCAAGGGTAAGTTACTCATTCATGATCATTGTTCACAAAATTAATACAACATGATTTCATCCATCATGGTAAGAACACATATTATGCATCATAGATCATCACATATCAAGGCATTCTCATAGGCTTAGTATACATACTTGCACAACTCGTAACATAACTCAAGTGCATACTTTCCAATGACTTAGCTCATTGGGACCATCATCAACTCTTTCCTTGGATTACCCGTTGAACACTTGGAATACTAATTGGATACTCGGAAAAGCCTTTGCACATAAGTGCCTCAATTGTAGCTAAAGCTACCTCATATCTCATGACATTTCAATGCTCACTCTCGAGCTAGTCATCTAGACTCATAATTCCTAGTGACATGTCACTCGTATCCTATTCTATTCCAAATGTTCAAACGGGATTTTTCCTCGTCTATTAAGGCTTTGTCTTATCATGTTTCTATTAATCACATACACATTAATATTTGTACAATTCATGTAATAATAACATTTAAATACATGTATAACATGGTATTGTTTACATACGAACTTACCTCAATACCACAAAGGTAAAAAAAAAAGACGTAATTATCCCTTAATCTATTTCTTTCCGTTCTAGGTCCAAATCTCGATTTTCATCATCTAAAATATCACATTCAACTTATTAAAACAATGTACTAATCAAATTAGTCCATTGACACACTTGGGCTATTTTTACAATTTTGCCCCTATATTTTACCAAAATTACCAAATTACCCCTAGGCTCGTAAAATGATTTTTATCACATTTCTTTACTCCTTGAGTCTAGATGAACCATTTTCATAACTATAGCAACTCATAATTTCAACTATTTCACACATTTACAACTCATTTTACAACTTAGCAATCTAGCCCTTTTAAGGTGTTTTCATGCAATTTCTTTCACAAAAGTTGTTTATTAGACAACTAGAAATCATAATCTTCCATAAAAACACAACAAACAACACATTTACTCTCATGGCAAAACCCTAGACTCTTCATCATTTTGCACAATAGTCCCCTCTTATGAAAGCTCATGCTTTAGGGGTTACAAAAATGTAAAAATCTTCAAGAAAGACATTAAAATCACTTACTTGCTAAGCCTCAAAGTTGCTGAAAATATGAAGCTTTCAAAACCCATTTCTTGGCTGGAAAAATCGGTGGAGAGAAGATGAAAAAGGGATGATATCATCCTATTTTTATTTTATTACCTATTTGGTCAAAAGTCACCTAATATCCCATAAATTTTGGCTTTTTTTAAAATTTTGTCTCCCCTTGGCCGGCCACACACTTAAAAAGGGTCCAATTGCCCTTTAAAGGCCTCCAATTTTAGTTCTCTAGTCTATTAACACCTTTAGGCACTAAAATACAACTTTTACCTTTTACGCGATTTAGTCTTTTTTCGAAATTGGACTAGAAATCGATAAAATTAACTTACCAAAATTTACATGCACTTATAAAATTATATTATAACACATAAAATAATACTAAAATAATTTTCTCTAGCCTCGAAATAGTGGTCCCGAAACCACTGTTCAGACTAGGCCCAAAATCGGGCTGTTACACAGAAAATAATCAATCTTATGGCTTGACTCTCTTATTCCCTCTAATGGAGTCACCAGGCTGTCGAAACCATTTTTTAAAGTTTAAAAAACGGAGATCGACTTAAAAATAAGGTATGGAGTCGCCACCAATCCTTTTTGTTTAGGCGTGATCAGATCACCTAATAAAACATTTTATTTTATTAAAATATCAATTTTAGCCTACGAAAATTAAAAAAAGGGTTCGAGAGTCGGTTATGCACGAGGAAGGATTAGCACCCTCGTTACGCCCAAAATTGGTACCTAATTGATTAAATAATGTCCTTATGTCTAAAAATAAAAAATTTTGAAATACGATTTCCTTTAAAACATTTGAATAATTCAAATTGGACTTTAAAATTCTCTTGTTTCGAAGGAATACAAGATCATATCTAGCACGTTAGGACATGATCTTTCAAGCCCTCGAAACAACGATCAATTTTTTATTTCCAAAGGCTCATACATTCAAAATTACAAAAGGATATTCGATTATTTGGTCCAACAAAAAATCAAAACCTAATACGTTAGGGCACGATTTCTTAGATTTCCAAACATAGAACATTGCCTTGTTTTGAAATTTAGAAAACACGGATGAAATTTTAAAGGGATATTTGATTATTTGGACAAACAGAAAATCGAAACCCAGCACGTTAGGGCACGATTTTCCGAATTTCCAAATATCAAACATTGCCTTTGCTTTGGGAAATTTTCAAATAAAAAATTGTAAAGCCGGCTCAAAACACATTTATTTAGTTCGCATGTAGCACAAAAACAATTCAAAACATAATGTACTTAAAATCATATATACATGAATAGGTTTAAAAGAAAATACATAAAATAATATAAAATCATCAATATATACAAAAAAAAAAACATAATGTACAACAATTCAAAACTGATGATGAGGAAATATTTACATATATGTAAGTGTAAAAAAATATATATATACAAAACAATATAAATGATATACAAAACAATATATATATGAATAAATAATATACATAAAGTACAAATAGTTTAATATAAATAATATATACAAAAATAATAATATAATATTTGAAGCAAAGAATGTTCATAAAAGAGAATTTTAAAATAAATAGATTATTTAATAAAACAAAACGAAAGTATACAAAAGGAAATGAAATTAAAATAGTGAAACCAATAAAATAATTCAAAATAATATACTAAGATAATATGTTAAAAAATAAATGATGAATAATTCATAAAAATAAAAAAATATAAACTAAGAAACTTAATTGGAATAAAAACAAACTGAGAAGGATAATTTACAAATAAATCAAATTGTTAAAACAGAATTTAGGACCAGAGTAAAATGCATGCAAACATATGAGGTCTAAAATGTAAATATTTAAATTCCAAAACGCTGCGTTTAGGCGCGAACAAAATTGGATTTATGTCCAAATTACGAAGACAAATTAAAAAAAACCAAGAAAAACAAATAGGGCTCAATTGAATGATAATGCAACAGGGAAGGATTTATCGCGTAATTAAACCTCAAAGACCAAACGCGTGAATCCTAGCCTTGCACTGGTCGGGTCATCGGGTTATGGCTCTCTAACGGTGTCGTTTTGAAGCCATTGAGATTGGCTTAAAACGACGTCATTTCATATGGCTTAAAACGACGTCGTTTCATACATTTTATAAAAACAAAATTAAAGAAACCCTAGGCTAACAATTAGCCATTTGAAAAAGAATCAAACAAAACCTAAAACCTTTCCCTTCCGCTCTCATTAGGCCAAACTAAAAGGCACCCTTCGACTGCCGTTTGGCCTCCATATTTGGCTGATGGTCATCACGCAAAGGCCTAATCCGGCCCCATTCAACCGCGAATCCGAGAGTCTTGCTCATAAGCCTTAGAGTCCTCACCTAAACTTCAATTACGATGAAGCAAGCAAGGACTCGAAGGAGCCAACACTAAGATAAGTCTCTTTCTTTTTATTTTCTTTTTTTATACAGACAATAAGGATAAAGAAGAAATAAGAAATAAGAACAAAATCAAAAGAAAAGCCAGATCTCAAAATCACCTTTTTAAAATTGATTTCTAAATGCCTTATTCTTTGTATTCAGTATGGGTGTAAAAAAACTGAGAAAAAAATACAACCTTGTATGGCTTTATATAGACAAAATAAAAAAGAAAAATACATTCTTTTTTCTATTTTGTGTTGCTGTCATGTTTTGATTTGCAGGTACGGGGTACGAGGCCACCTGTGGCGTACAACTCGTTGACGTGGAGGCATGGTAGTGGCTGTAGCGCAAGGAGGCTGTACAGCGCTGAAGGCTGGGGGCTGGGGGCTGGAGCGCTCTTTGCTGCTTGGGTTTGCTAGTTTGGCTAAACCTAGGTTTAGGTTTTGGGCTATTGGGCCCCGTTGTAAATGGGTATTTGGGTTTGTTATTGGGCTTGTATGGGGTTTGGATTGGTTGTAATTGGACTTGGATTGCTTGTTTGGATTTAATTTTATTATTGGTTTTGGTTTCTATATGGGCCCAGGCGAAATTGGGCCTCTACAGCTATAGTGTTCGCGTTGAAGATTTGGTGCCACTATATGTTCGGTGAGAAATGTCACATTTATTCGGATCATAAGAGTTTAAAATATCTTATGACTCAGAAATATTTGAATTTACGGCAGTAGAGATGGTTAGAATTGCTAAAAGATTACGAGTTAATGATTGATTATCATCCGAGAAAGGCTCATGTCGTTGCTGATGCTTTGAGTGGAAAATCTCTATTTGCTTTACGTGCAATGAATACTCAGTTAGCTCTATCTGATGACGTCTCAATTGTAGCTGAGTCGAAAGTGAGACCATTGTTTTTACAGTAGATTTGTGAAGCTCAGAAAGTTGATAATAAAATGTTAGAAAAACGAATTCAGTCTGATTCAAACCCTGATTTAGAGTTTCAAGTTGATGTTCATAACTGTTTAAGATTCAAAGGCCAAATATGTGTTCCGAAAACTTTAGAGTTGATTTGAATGATTTTGAGTGAAGCACATAGTAGTCATTTGATTGTTCATCCGGGAAGTACGAAAATGTATAACGATCTGAAACAGCTTTACTGGTGGTCTGGTATGAAACGTGATATCTCCGAATTTGTTTCGAAATGTTTAATTTGTCAGCAAGTCAAAGCTGAGCATCAGGTACCGTCTGGGTTACTACAGCCGATTATGATTCCCAAGTAGAAATGGGACAGAATCATTATAGATTTTGTATCGGGTTTGCCCTTGTCTCCAATAAGAAAGATACGATTTGGGTGATTGTTGATAAACTTACCAAATTGGCTCATTTCATTCCAGTACAAATGGATTTTTTTCTTGACAAGTTAGCTGTGTTGTACATTTCTGAGGTTATGAGATTGCACAGAGTACCTATTTTTATTGTTTTGGATAGAGATCCGAGGTTCACATCGTGTTTCTGAAAGAAATTGCTAGATGCACTGGTACAAAGCTACACTTTAGTACTTCCTGTCATCCACAAACAGATGGTCAATCTGAGCGGATTATTCAGATACTCGAGCATATGTTGAGATGTTGCATTATTGAGTTTGAAGGTACGTGAGAACAATACATGCCATTGATTGAATTTGCGTATAATAATAGTTTTCAATCGAGTATAAAAATGGCACCTTACAAAGCATTGTATGGTCGTAAATGCCGAACACCTTTGTATTAGACTGAGCTCATCGAGAATAAGATTCACGGGGTCGATTTGATTAAAGAGGCTGAACAAAAAGGCAAAGTGATTCGTGAAAATTTGAAAGCAGCGTCAAATCGTCAGAAATCGTACGCAAACTTGAAACGAAAAGATATTGAGTTTCAGATCGGGGATCGAGTGTTTTTGAAAGTGTCTACATGGAAGAAAATACTTAGATTTGGCACTAAAGGCAAGTTAAGTCCGAGATTCATCGGGCCGTATGAGATTATTGAGCGTATCGGGCCAGTTGCTTATAGATTGTCATTGCCACTTGAATTAGAAAAGATTCATAATGTATTTCATGTATCGATGCTTCGACGATACATATCAGATCCCTCGCATGTGATTTTCCCCTATGAGATTGAGATTCAACCCGATATGACATACTAAGAGGAACCAATCCGAATTTTAGATCACGAGGTTAAAGAATTGAGAAATAAAGAAATTTCATTAGTCAAAGTCTTGTGGCATCAACAGGGGATTGAAAAAACTACGTGGGAACCTAAGGATGCTATGAGAAATCAATACCTTAACCTATTCACTGGTAAGATTTTCGGTGACAAAAATCCCTAAGGGGGGAAGTTGTAATAGCCCAGTTTTAGCTAAATCGGAATAGTGGCTTCGGAACCACAAAATCAAAGTTGGAAAATTTTTTAATATTATTTTTTGGTGTTTTTAGCATGTGAATATGTATGTGTGAAAGTTTCGTCTGTTAATTTTATCGTTTAAGTGGTTAATTTGAGAAAAGGACTAAATCGCGTAAAATACAAAGTTGCATTCTTTTTGTTAAAAGTGCTTAATTTCTATGGATTATTAAATTAAAGGTCCTTATGCTGTAATTAGACCTTTGATAGTGGAATTTGACATAAATGAGCATTAATATAATGTTTTTAAATGGTTTATAATAAGGTTATATTAGTAAATTGATTATTAAGTTATAATTAAAATAAATAAAAAATGTTAAAATTAGATATTATTATCATCTTTCACCACCGAAAGTTGAAGAAGAAGAAGCCATTTTAGGGCATGTGAATTTCGACTAGTATAATCCTTGATTAAGGCACGGTTTTAGCTCGATTTTTAATGATTTCTATGTTTTCGTAAGCGTTGCTTTGTGTTCTAGATAGCTCATACCCTAATTTATGAATTTTTTTTATGATTTTGTAATGTTACATTGATGAATGCTAGAGTTTTTGAATGTTTGATGATGAATTATGAAAGCTTGATGATAGTTTTACATGTTTTACAAAGTGATTTTTGATGAAAATGTCTAAATAGGATTAAATTGTGAAATTTGCAAATTGAAGGGTCAAAATGTGAAATAAATGAAAGTTTTTGGTTGCTACTGACTTTATTCGCACCCTTTTCTTACATATTTCTGGGCCAACATTGCTGATATTACAGCTGGCATCCCCTCCAAGTCCGTAGACTCAACTCGGATTACTTCGTTATTTGCGCACCTCAAATCAATAGTCTTGCTTTTGCAATTCACAACCGCATCATGCGCGGTCAACCAATCCAAACCAAGAATAACATCAAATTCATCAAACGGCAAAAGCATCAAGTCTGCCGGAAAACAGGAACCTTGAATTTCTAGGGGACATTTCTTACAAACTTTGTCGACCAGCACGTAACGACCCAAGGGATTTGACACCCGAATTACGAACTCAGTAGACTCAATAGGTAAAGTCTTACTGGATGCTAAGGTTTCACATATGTAAGAATGAGTAGAACCGGGGTCAATCAAAGCAATTACATTAGTATCCAAGAGAGTAAAAGTACCGGTAATAACATCAGCCGAAGAAGCATCCTCGCGGGCACGTATAGCATAAGCTCTAGCAGGCGCACGAGCCTCGGATCTGGTCGTAACATCTCTAGATCCTCTCTGACCACCACCAGCATTGCCCGTATTTTCAGATGGTCTACCTCGAGCAGTGGTAGCACCCGGTTTCCCACTCTGATTTACATTCTGTTCAGACAACCTCGGGCAATCTTTATGAAGTGGTCAACTGATCTGCACTTGTAACAGGAGCGGTTAGGGAATCTACAACTCCCCGAATGCCATTTACCGCAATATCGACATTTCGTTCTGTCTCGACGTTCATTCCCAACACTGGCGACCGAAGTGCCTCGTGTACCCACAGGGGGTCGATCACGATCTCGTCTAAAAAGGCCCGAAGTGCCTCTCGACCAGCCCACATCATCTCGAAATTTCTTCGATGCCTGTTGAAGAGACTTTCCCGAGGATCTTTTACAAAACTCTCCAGTTCCCTCATCAACTTTTTGTTTTTCTTTTCTAAGCTCTTCGGCTTTACAAGCTCGCTCGACAAGTACTACGAACTCTCGTATTTCAAGAACGCCAACGAACATTTTTATATCTTCATTCAGCCCATCCTCGAAGCGTTTACACATAATAGCCTCGGACGAAACACATTCCCGAGCGTATCTACTAAGTCTAACAAATTTTCACTCGTAATCAGTAACTGACATAGAACCTTGCTTAAGCTCAAGAAATTCCTTCCGTTTTTGATCAACAAATCTCTGACTGATATACTTTTCCCGAAACTAAGTTTGGAAAAACTCCCAAGTTACTTGCTCTCGGGGCACAACAGAAGTCAGAGTACTCCACCAATAGTAGGCAGAATCGCGTAGCAAGGAGATAGTACACTTTAGGCATTCATCGGGTGTACAAGATAGCTCATCGAGTACCCGGATAGTGTTGTCCAACCAAAATTCAGCTTGCTCGGCATCATCGCTATCCATAGCCTTAAATTTAGTAGCCCCATGTTTTCGGATTCTGTCAACTGGGGGCTTATTTGACCTTATTTGGTCAGTTACCGGTGGTATTGTAGGTGCGGGGGTAGTATTTGTCGGGAATGGAGGTTGTGGAACAGCCATATTAGTTCGAATGTATTGGTTGAACCAATCATTCATCACGCTATAGAATGCTTGTCTAGCTTCATCATTCGGATTACTAGCATTAGGTTGAGAGTCTGCCGGCACTGTCCCTTGTGCGGGAGCAGGCGCTACACTCTCAAGATCATCAGCTACCTCTCGGTCACGATCGGGATCCATTACTATAAATAAACACATTTACAATTGTCAGAAATCACCACACTATCAAGTAATCACATAAAATGGCATGTATAGCTAGACCCAACACATTATGGTAGTCCTAGAATCGACTAAACCGTAGCTCTGATACCAATAAACTGTAACACCCCAAACCCGAGTCCGACACCGGAGTCGAACACGAGGTGTTAACAAACTTTGAAAAATTTCCAGACACTGCCCAATCTGTGTACTAGTCGCTTTAAAAACTATATCTTGAGCTTCACAACTCGAAAATCAGTTTCGTGATTTTTCCCTGAAACTAGACTCATATGCCCATCTACATATTTTTTTCTAGAATTTTTGATCGGGCCAATTAGTACAGTTTATTAGTTAAAGTCTCCCATGTTACAGGAATCGACTACCCTGACCTTTGCGCATTACGACTTCGATATCTCCTTGTACAGGGCTCCAATACTGATGCCGTTTATTTCTATAGAAACTAGACTCAGAGAGGAATCTATACATATATGGTATGACTCCTAATTATCTCTGGTTAATTTATAATAAATTTCCAAAGTCGGAACAAGGAATCCAAAACCCGTTCTGGCCCTGTCTCACGAGAACCTGAATATCTCTTAACATACTGTCCATATGATTGTTTCGTTACTTTCCTATGAAAGTAGATTCTTCAAGATTTGTTTACATAATTTATTCACTATTTAATTCCATTCCTACTATTGTTAGTGATTTTCCAAATCTACGTCACTGATGCTGTCAGCATCTACCTTTAAGGTAGGCTTTACCTATTTCATGGTTCAACTAGCCCTTTTTGCATACATAGCACAATTTATGAAAGTGATTAACCATCCCCGTGGCCAATCCTTGTCAAGCATATCCACACCAAATGATTATAACATTATACTCAAACACATATAAGCCATTTTCGCATGGCTATCCAAAACTTACACATCACATAAAGTACTCGAAAAACAACAATGGGTCGTCCTATACATGCCATATCAAAATTCAACCAAAAGAGTACCCAAAAGAGCCTTTGATAGTGTGGGCGACTTCGACTTCAAGATCCCGAGTCCGATAGCTGGATCTATAAAACAGAGGAGCAATGGAACGAAGTAAGCAATTTATGCTTAGTAAGTTTTGAGCAAGAAATTCCAGCATAACGAAAGCATAGCACACATTTAGCTAAACAGAATATTTCATAATACACAATTTTTCCGATATCAAACTTACTTCACAACGTTAACCCTTATGTACATACACAAAAGACCAACTTAGCCGAAGGCCGGTAGCTCGTTCATCAACTAAGCGAATATTTATTTGTAAGGGCTCGATTAAATTCAACACATACGTAACATATCCCAATATTGGGATGTTTTTCGAGTATTAGCTGGAATTTTACAGCAAGCTCATTCATTTCCAAATCACGTACCTTCGGAATTTAACCGGATATAGCTCCTCGTTCAAGTGCCTTCGGGACATAGCCCGGTTATAGTAACTCATACAATGCCTTCGGGACTTAACCCGGATTTTAAAACTCGCACGAATGCCTTCGGGACTTAACCCGGAATTAGTATCTCGCACAAAGGCCTTCGGGACTTAACCCGGAATTAATAACTCGCACAAATGCCTTCGGATCTTAGTCCGGATATAGTCACTTAGCACAAAGCCTTCGGGACTTAGCCCGGGCAGCATTCAATTAATCATGCACATCTAACAATAATTCATGGCACATTCGTATTTCTTTTTCATTAGCAAAACTCAAACACAAGGCACATACCATCCTTGCACATTCGGCTCAATAGCCACACATAGAGCATGATTTTAATTTGCTTAAAACATGATTTAATCACATCATAATTTAAGCTCTCTTACTCAAGAACTTACCTCGGGTGTTGTCGAACGATTCCGCTAACTATTCGACCACTTTTTCCTTCCCTTTATCGGATTTATTTCCCCTTTGCTCTTGAGCTTAATTAAACAAATAAATTGATTTCATCATTTAGGCATCAAAAAAAAAAAAAGATGAACACGAAGCACTTAGCCCATATTTATACATTAGACATTAAAGTCACATACATGTGAAATCATGCATCAACACAACATATTAGCTAATTTTTCCCCCTTGGCCGAATATGCATGTCTATTTTTGGGGTCGATTTCAACACTTAATACACACATATACACACTAGTAAAGCATCCTCTCCCTTCCCATCGATTTAACACATGCATTGCTCATTAACATGTAAAAGTTACATTCGGCCTTAGCACACAACTTGCTAGCCGATTCTTCTCCATTTAGCAACCAATGCACATATGTGCTCACACAAAAATGCTAAAAAGGAGGTTCAAGAATCATCAAGTCATCATCACATGCATCATTAACAAACTTCATATTTAGCATGCAATGGCATTAACACAACCTCCACCTAGGCCGAATTTTAACTCATCCTCTTGCCTCATCACCACCACATCAAACATCAACCAAGAATGATGCATCCATGGTCAAATGTCATTTCCATCACATAGCAAGATTTAGACCATGGGCTAGGTAGAACTCAAGCTAACAACTAAAACATGCATGCATCTCATGGAACATCATCAAACATACCTTAGCCTAGCTACATGCATGGCCGAACCTCTTCACCTTTCTTCTTCCTTCCTCCTTAAAATTATTGGCCAAGGATGAACCAAAGGATGAGAAATTTTTTTTTCTTTTTTTTTCTTTCTAGTTTCGGCAAGTATGAAGATGAGAAAAGGATGAACAAAAATTCTCTCCTTTCTTTTCTTTAGCTCACGGCAATGGGGGGGGACAAACAACTACACACACATTTTTTTTTGTATTCACCATACTCCTTTTCATTATTTTATGCCCATGCCCTTATTTTATTTGTTTTATCCCAACATTTTATGACACAAATTAACATATTTTATTTGTGCCATACTTATGCCATAATTTCCATAAAAAAAATTGCGCAATTGCTCATCATGCCCATCATGGCCGGCCACCTTGTTTTAAGGTGGGAAATTTGACATGCAAATCCACCTATTTCATACTATAAGTTATTTGGCCACTACAAATTAGCCTATAGCATTTGCAAAAATTTTCACATGAGTCACATTTCAAAATTTCACTCACAATTGGCAAAATCAAAGCATGAAATTTTCACACATGCACTTTCACATGAAATAAACATAGGATATAACATCTAATTATTATTGTGACTCGGTTTAGCGGTCCTGAAACCACTTCCCGACTAGGGTCAATTTTGGGCTGTCACAAAAATGGCATGTTTTGGTGGCTTATTGTATATGAAAATGTTGTCAAATGAATGCTTTTAAGTACTTGATAGATAGGTGGGAAATGCGGCTTAAACCAAGCCTATACTACATGGTTGAGCACACGGGCGTATGGCTCAGCCGTGTGTCTGTTGTAACCTTGTTAAAACAAGTCAGGGAGTTACACGGCAGAGACACACCGGCATGTTTATTGACCGCGTGTGGTTGGCACATGGGCATATGGTCAACCGTGTGACCCAAGTCAGTATACCCTTCAAATTTTCCACGGCCATGGCACACGAACGTGTCTCCGGCCTTGTAGTGCAAATCAATATGTATGCCCTGTTTTCACATGGTCTATGATACGAGCGTGTTTGGTAGCCATGTAAGGCACACGGTCTGTTCACAAGGGCATGTGACCCTTAAATGTTTGAAATTTTTGTATGATTCTTTAAGTTTCTGAATGTTATCGGTTTAGTTTTGATCCTCTTTTAAGCATGATGTAAGGCCTCGTAAAGCCTTATAAGGGACATTTGTGAATGTATTAGAATGGTTTTGATTATGTGTTCCTAAATGTTTGTGAATGATGTATATTTATGGTAATGCCTTGTAACCCTAATTTGGTGACGGATACAAGTTAGGGGTGTTACAACTGAGGTCTGACATATGTTGCAAATACTCCATAGCTCATGTGAGCATTCTGATTCACAGCTCGTGTGAGCATACATGTACAGGAATTGACGGATTATAGTTATATGATTTAGCACACTATGTGTGAGCTATCCCAAGTATCTAATGGTCTTCTAATTGGTTCAACATGCATTATTCGGAAAGGAAATGGTAAGAGTTCGAAATGACCTAAGACATGGACATATGTGAATTTCATTGAAATGGTGATACATGGTATATCGAGAGTGAAATGGATTATATATACATATGATACATGATTAAATTTTGTACTCATCCATGATTATATTGCCTATGTTATATGATTAAATAGCTAACATGTTTGGTGTATATGCTTAGGCTTTGGCCAAGTTGTGGTTGGATTATGCCCTGTTTAAATTACTTAATATGTGTTGAAATGGTAAGTTATGTTTTACATTATATGAACTTACTAAGCATTTATGCTTACTCTATGTAATTTTTCGTGTTTATAAAGAAACAGAAGCTCGATCAGTTTGGAAACTTGTCGGTTATATTGGTTCTTTTGGATGTTTCCAAGTTTGGTTATAATGTCATGTATAGGTATTTTGGTTATTAAAGTAGCCATGTGTTTTGGCCAAGGTGTTTTGGCTTGTGAATTTGGTATTTTGAATGTTTGAATATGTTGTTGTGTATGTGGCCTTATGCTTAGATGATGGAAGTGAATATAGTCATTTTGGTATGGAAATGTAGTTGGCATATATGAGTTATGATGCTATTTGCTAAATGGTAAATTTGGTATTTGTGAATGTAAATTTTGTATGTGATCAAAGTGATAATTTTTGGCCAAAAGATGCACATGGTTATATATGTTTATATGTTGTCATTGAGGTGTCTTTGGGCATATTGGTTGTATGTAAATGTATCATTTTTGGTTTACTTGATTATGCATGGTTTTGATGCATTTTGATGACTTGTTTAATTGTGTAAAAGTGATTGTAGGTACATGTATGAATGAGGGAGAAAAATGGATTGAAAATAGCCTATTTTTGTCCACACGGGCAGAGACACGGGCATGTGTCTCAGCTGTGTGTGACACATGACCGTGTGTTCCCTGTAGCTTTCAAAGGGTTACAAGTTAGGCTATTACACTGCCTAGCACATGGCATGGCTCACGGGTGTGTGTCTTGGCCGTGTGACCTAATTCAGTGAGTTACACAAGGTCAGACACTACTGTCTGTCCCTACTTCAAATGCTCACACAGCGTGAGACACGGGCTTGTCTCTTGGCCATGTGACCCCTGCAGTTTTGAAAATTTTCATTATTTTCTAAAAAATTCTACAAGTTTTCAATTTAGTCTCGACTTGTTTCTAATGTGTTTTTAGGGCCTCGAGGGCTCGTATAAAGGACATTATGCATGTTATGAATTGGTTTTGATATGAATTAGAATTTTTATAATTTTTGTTTGTTTTGAAATGAAAACTCCGGTAATGCTCTGTAACCCTATTTCGATGACGAATACAGGTTAGGGGTGTCAAAGCTTAAACGAGTTTTTCATTGCCTTTCGCATTACTCGTAAAGGACTCTGATGGATCCGGAACTTTACAAACACATTGAACAAAATAAAATATAGTCATTAACAACCATAAACACCTCCAAACATCAACAAAAATGCATATCCATCCACTCCCCTCTTAACCGAAAATTTGACTAGATTTCTTGAAATCTTAGTTTCCTTAATCGATTCTAATTTCTATTGTTTAAACCTAATTCTAAATAGCTTATTAATCATTTTTAAGTAGATCTAAACCACTTTAGATGCCTGAAAACTTATAATTCAATTTTTCCAAAAAAATCATCACATGTAAGCATTCAAGAGGGAAAGTCATCAATTCTCTAAAATCCTTTAATGATATGTTAAATTTGAGTTTAAAAACATTTTAATCATATCAAAATTAGATGAAAATTATTTAGAAACAATTATTTAAATTAGAAATTTGAATTTCACTATTTTCAAGCTCATTTTCGACTTAAAACTTTAAATCCGTTGAAATCTCATTTTAAGTGAGCAAATCTTGATTTGTAAAAGCAACATACATAAAAATATCATCAAAAATCAGAATCTAACCTTGATTGAAGAAGAAAAATGAGTTGAAGCTTTAATTGCTTGAAAAACTTTTGGAGAAGGATGAGGAAGAATTGGAGTGTTTTCTTTAAATTTGAGAGAAAATCTAGCATTTGGGACGTGAGAAAATCAAAAAGGTTTTATTGTTTGGAAAGAAAGATGTATTATTTTGTGTTTGGAAAAAATTCAAATAAGAAGGATGAAGGAGGGAAAAACATGGGAGGGGCTTTTTATAGTTGAATAGAAGAACTTATTTTTAAAACTTGGTGAAATTGCATTTGGGAAACTTTCAAGTTTGACCCTTTTACAAGTTAGTCTCCTTTCAATTAAAAACCTTTTTTATTAATTCTTTTTAAATTTGATTTTATTTTTAAAAATCGAAAAATGATTTTCGATCACTTAACTCTAAATTTTCAAACCTAATTTTAGGTCCTCACTTTTTGAAAATAATTTAGGGATCCAAATCGAATACTCGATCTACTAACCCAAAACCACTAGAACAAATTTTGGGATGTGACATTTTATTCTCATCTCACTGCTACAGCTGCATTTGAATCTAAACACACACCCCACCATTGTTTTTTATCTCACTACTGTATTATCTAATCTCATCGCTACAATATCTAGTCTTATAGCCATCGCTATTTTTAACCTTACTAGAGATAAGCACACCACCCATCCAAACTAAGCCTAAGCAAAGAGGAATTCATTCTACAAAAATAAGTTATCAAAAAGTAATATATACCATGTTAATAGCAAACATATCTAATCAACAATTATGTCATTTACATAAATAAAAAAACAACCTAGAGAGATAGAAATCAAATACCGCGATATTTATGTCAAATAAAAATTAGTAATAGTCATACCTTAATTGAAAAAATATACGGTCAAAATATAAAAGTTCCTTACCAAATCTAAACTTTACCCATGCTTATACAATGATAATCGAAGATCAAGAATAAGAGCTATGATCCATTCTGAGATTGAATTTTTCAACATCCTTAACAACATAGAAATAGAACAAAATTAATCATAATTAAAAACAAAAATAATAATCTCAATTTCAAACATTAAATAAAAACTTCTTTCAAATCTCTGCACAAATTTGAGTTTTTTTCTGGACAATTTTGGTTTTCTTTTCTTCTATGCTCTTTTGGGTTTATAGGTATCTTAGTGTACATCATTAAAAATATGAGGTTAGTTAAACGATTAAGGAAAGAGGAATAAGACATTGGGTTGATTCCAATTGGATTTAAATTTCCTTTTTGAAACATAGCTGAAGATTGCTTTCATTGATTTTATTTACATACAGAATCTAAAATTTGAAGTCAAGCATTGGGTTTCCTCCAAAGGATCCTAGGTTAATTTGATCCTTGGGGAGGTTATAAGAAAGAAAGTTTTTTTTTTTCTTTCTTTCTTTAGCTTAGAAGAGGATTTGTGAAAAAGAAACTTAAAATATATTGTAAAATAAAAATTAAAAAATAGTTAAAAAATAAAGGCGGAATATGAGAAACGTTTGGTTCATTGTAATGGAATAGGGCTGTAATTGGATGGAGCTGTAATTGAATAAAGCTGTAATGGAATAGAGCTGTAATAAGTAATTCAACTGTTTGGTTGAATGGAATGGAATAGAACTGTAATAGTATTCTTGTGTTTGGTTGAATGGAATGATGTTGTAATAGCATAAGAAAAAAAACTAAAATGACCAGAATACCCTTAGCAGAATTTTGTTTAAGGTAGATGATTATTGTTATTGTTATTAAATTTTAATAAGATTATTATTTAAAATAATTTAATAAAAATAATAAATAGTTTAACCATATTTTAACATAATTATTATTAAATATAATTTAATAAAAAATATATAATTTAATAACATTCTTTGTATAATTATTATTATATGAATTAAAAAATCAAAATATATAATACTATAAAAAATATATATAATCTACTTTATTATTTTTAAACTGCAATACATATTATGTGCTAAAATATCATTAATGAAACAATTACTTTAATTATTTTACAATAAAAAACAATTAAAAATTAGAAGTAATAAATAACTTGAGAATTATATTTCACATCTAAGCATAATATTCATATATTAACAAAAAGTTACATGATTTCATTAGTTTATATGTCATAATCCATATGTTTTAAAATTTTACATCAAAAAGTTACAACATTATAATGACATTCTATCATGTCATTATACCATCCAAATATTACAAACACAAAAAGTTATCAAAATATCAACACAGCCATGGTTTTTAATGGTCAGCAATAAATTTTCTGACCCATTCCAATCGCACAGCAGAAGGTAAACTAAAGAAAATGAGCATTTGCGTTGGGTGATCTGGAATTTTGCTCAACGCTCGATAGTGTTCATCCTTAGTTAAACCTTCCACTTCACATAATGTTGGATATAATTTCAGAGCACTTTCTTGAATGGTCATTTCTGACTTTTGTTGAATTACCACTTCGGAGGCAATACTCTTACTAATTTCAAGGTCAACGGTCTGTATATTTTTCGCCAATAAAGCGACAACATCATTAAATAAAGTAGAAAAATCGCTTGCATCAAAAGTTATAGCTAATTGACAGTTACGCATTTTTAATCAAAATATCAAATTAACATTGTAGTGCAAAACATCTTCTACAATTCTTGGTCTGTTAAAAGCGTTTGATATATCACACTGTCACAATTATTCAATTTTAACAATAATCCAAACTTCATCTCTATTAATTTGTTGTTAAGTAACTTTCAAATGAATAGACTATCTATAGAGTTCTGAGTTTAAGATTGGAATCCTGAATTCCTTTGACAAATGAAAAAGTCTTTGGCTCAAATTAAAGCACTGTTGCAATAAAATCAGCAGCTTGCGTGAAGCTAAAATATTGAACCTGAAAATAGAAAACAATGGGAGAAAAACCCCTTGGGAGGAACCTAAAGGTTAAAAGTATGTTCTACCACAACACGTAATTAGCAACCAAACAAAGCAAATATTTATTGTGGATGTTTAGAAATGGAGAAAGTAAGATGGTTTCAGCAGAAGGAAGAATTGCATCTTAGGTAGTGTTGGTGCAAGAGGCAGCAACAGGCTGTTTTGTATCTTGCTTGAATAGCAAGCCTCGAGCCTTGGTGAAGAAACAAACTCGCAAGCAGAAACAGAAAATGAAACTAGCTAGTGAATAACAGAAAAGAGAGAAGAAGATTTGAATGAAAAATGAGCTGATCTTTTTCATTAACACATCAACAAGACACGAGGTGTTAACAGACTTTAAACCCCTTATAAAAAATATTTCCCAGACACTGCCAATCTGCGTACTAGTCGCTTTAAAAATCATATCTTGAGTTTCACAACTCGAAAATCAGTTTCGTGATTTTTCTCTGAAACTAGACTCATATGCCCATCTACATATTTTTTTCTAGAATTTTTGGTCGGGCCAATTAGTACAGTTTATTAGTCAAAATCTCCCATGTTACAGGGATCGACTACCCTGACCTTTGCGCATTACGACTTGGATATCTCCTTGTACAGGGCTCCAATACTGATGCCGTTTGTTTCTATAGAAACTAGACTCAGAGAGGAATCTATACATATATGGTATGACTCCTAATTATCTCTGGTTAATTTATAATCAATTTCCAAAGTCGGAACAGGGAATCCAGAAACCGTTCTGGCCCTGTCTCACGAGAACCTGAATATCTCTTAACATACTGTCCGTATGATTGTTTCGTTACTTTCCTATGAAAGTAGATTCATCAAGATTTGTTTACATAATTTATCCACTATTTAATTCCATTCCTACTATTTTTAGTGATTTTCCAAATCTACATCACTGCTGCTGTCAGCATCTGCCTTTAAGGTAGACTTTACCTATTTCATGGTTTCCATGATTCAACTAACCCTTTTTGCATAAATAGCACAATTTATGAAAGTGATTAACCATCCCCGTGGCCAATCCTTGTCAAGCATATCCACACCAAATGATTATAACATTATACTCAAACACATATAAGCCATTTTCGCATGGCTATCCAAAATTTATACAAGTCCAAAGGGTCCACGACCCACAACAAACGGGTAGTCCTATACATGCCATGTCGAAGTTCAACCAAAATTGTACCAAAAGGGGGGGCTTTGATAGTGTGGGCGACTTTGACTTCAAGATCCCGAGTCCGATGGCTGGAGAACCAAATCTATAAAACAGAGGAGCAATGAAACGGAGTAAGCAATTTATGCTTAGTAAGTTTTGAGCAAGGAATTCCAGCACAACAAAAGTATAGCATTCATATAGCTAAACGGATAATTTCATATGCACAAATTTACGATATCGTACTTGCTTCACATTATCAACCCTTATGTACATACACAAAAGATCAACTCAGCCAAAGGCCGGTAGCTCGTTTATCAACTGAGCGAATACTTATTTGTAAGGGCTCAACTAAATTCAAGCACATACGAAACATACCTCAATGTTGGGATGTTTCGAGAGTATTAACTGGAATTTTACTGTAACACCCCGAACCCGAAACCGACACCGGAGTCGAACACGAGGTGTTAACTGACTTTAACCCCTTATAAAATTTATTTTCCAGACACTGCCCAATCTGTGTACTAGTCGTTTTAAAAATCATATCTTGAGTTTCGTAACTCGAAAATCAGTTTCGTGATTTTTCCCAGAAACTAGACTCATGTGCCCATCTATGTATTTTTTTCTAGAATTTTTGGTCGGGCCAATTAGTACATTTTATTAGTCAAAATCTCCCATGTTGCAGGGGTCGACTACACTGACCTTTGCCCATTACGACTTGGATATCTCCCTGCACGGGGCTTCAATACTGATGCCGTTTGTTTCTATGAAAACTAGACTCAGAGAGGAATCTGTACATATATGGTAAGACCCCTAATTATCTCTGGTTAATTTATAATGAATTTCCAAAGTCGGAGCAGGGAATCCAGAAACCGTTCTGGCCCTGTCCCACAAAAATCTGATTATCTCTTAATATACTGCCCATATGATCTTTTCGTTACTTCGTCATGAAAACAGACTCATCGAGCTTCGATTACATAATTTATTCATCAATTAATTCCACTCCTACTATTTTTAGTGATTTTTCAATCTCATGACACTGCTGCTGCCAGCATCTGTTACGAAAGTAACTAGGTCCATTTCATGCCTACCCTTGATCCAACTCAATCGAACATTCGTGCCATTTTCGCATGGCTTAAAGTTTACATGCCAAAGTTCAAACACAACGTAATAGCTTATACATGCCAAAATGTTCTTCTAAGCCAACTAAGAAGAAAGTACCAAAACTTGCTATCCGGTGTGATGACTTCGATGACGGCTTGACCCCGCAAAAATAGATGAGTCCAAGCAACCTATAATGGGTGACAAGGAAACACCGAGTGAGTTTATAACTCAGTAAGTCATAAGCAATGCACTACCATCCATCAATAACATTATCACAAGAGGAAACAAAATGGAACGAGACAATTTACTCCATCCATACCGAACCATACCATAGTTCCTCCAACCTATCGATTCAGTTTCATATCAATTCATGCATTCACATTCCATATACTCATCAATAGGACATTGAGGCATTTTCATAAATCAATTTATTTTCGTTACAATCAAACGACTAAACGGCCTTTCACCCATCCTACGATAAATTTTATGTACGTGACTTCAAGTATATTTGTCACATAGGTTAAAACTTACCGAGCTCAACACCAAGTATAAGCATAGCACCTATTAGCCATGTACTCAAGACACTTACCCGATCCGCTGTCCGCGATCGACTCAATAGTGTTGCACACATAGTGTCCATAATGATTCACGAATGTATATTGAGTCCGCACACTCAGTGCTATATAATCAACTCGCACACTTAGTGCTACGTAATCAAATCGCACACTTAGTGCTACATAGTCAAACTCGCACACTTAGTGCCGCATGGTCAATCCGCACACTTAGTGCATCATATTCATTTCGCACACTTAGTGCAACATAGTCAAATCGCACACTTAGTGCTGTACAATTTAATCCCGCGCACTTAGCGCCAATCTCATGGTCATAAATGGTTATACCCGCACGTTTAGTGCCGAGATCAACAACTCAGTACATCTTACCTCTTTTCTTTTCATTCAACAATTTCATCATCACATACGTACATGCATATATATATATGTATATTTATTCATTCCATTCAGTATCAATACATAAACATTATGACCATTTGAAATAATACCAACTACATGCTTAATGACTTACCTTGTGTTGGGTAAGACGGTTCCAACTCGGCTACTCAGTGATCTTTTCTTTGCCTTTGCTTGATTCTCCTCCTTTAGCTCCTTGAGCTTAATCAATAATTCACTAGTTTAACCATCTTGTTAAACATTCATAATTCAATTACACATGCTTATGTATGTTTGTATATTCGGCAACCATCCTCACTAATTACTCATGTTGATGGCCGAATGGATGTATGTGTGTACAATGTCAACTATAACATCATGTAATTCCACATATGACTACATTTCTTAAGTTCCACATCTTAATGCCCATTATACATAATCAAATTTAACATCATATATATATTTACTCATGTGGCCGAATATACATACTCCCATATAATATCAAGTACTCACTTTAAGTATATTGCCGAATATACTTAATCATACACACACCTAACCAAAATAATTTCTAAAATCTTTATATCATTTATAATACATCTAATTATCCTTTTTCACATTATCAACTCAAATCACATACATTATTTACTATAACATCTTTACATTCGGCATTGGTGTCAACCATAGTAGCCGATTCTTCCTACTTTGTACCCATGCATCTATTAATCCTTAGTTGGTTCAAACACTTCACACACTAGGATTCATCAAATTTTTAACAAGAAATAAAATCTCTAATCCTCAAACTACCATGGCCGAACCTTCATGGAGTTGCTAAGACTCCTCATTTCTACTTCTCACACACTCTCACATCCAAACCCTTTTATTAAACACCCAAAGTCATCCATCTCCTTACCTCATCACCAAAGACATCAAAATACCAACCAAGAACGTAACATTCATGGTCGAATGTCATCTCCATCATTTAACAAAGTTTGAACCATGGTTAGGTAGATTTTGAACTTACAACTTAAAATATACATGAATCTCAAAGAATAACATTAAACATACCTCAATCTAGTTACATGCATGGCCAAACTTCCTCCTAATCCTCTTCCTTAGGATTTTCGGTCAAAAGAGGTTGAAAAAGGATGAACAAAACCTTTCTTTTCCTTCCTTTAGCTCACGGCAATGGGGTGTATGCATGAGACCATTATTATTTTTTTTTCTTTTTTTTCATCACCCTTCCTTTCATTATTTAATTATCATGCTTATTATTTTATTTTCCTTACCATACATCACTAACACAACATGTTGGTGACATGTTTCCACCCATAGCATGGCCGGCCACTACATATTAGGGAGGGGGAATTTGACATGCAAGTCCCCTTTTTCTTCCACATGCACTAATAGGTCCTCATGCATTGACCTATCACATTTTAAAATTTTCTCATATAAGTCCTATTGACTAAATTCACATGCAATCGACTAAATCGAAGCTTGAAATTTTCACACATTCATGATTACATATTCTAGACAATAAACATCACATTCAAACCTTTCGGTGACTCGGTTTAGCGGTCCCGAAACCACTTCCCGACTAGGGTCAATTTTGGGCTGTCACATTTACAGCAAGTTCATTCATTCCCAAATCACGTACCTTCGGAATTTAACCGGATATAGCTCCTCGTTCAAATGCCTTCGGGACATAGCCCGGTTATAGTAATTCGCACAAATGCCTTCGGGACTTAACCCGGATTTAGTAACTCGCACAAATGCCTTCGGGCTTAGCCCGGAATTAGTATCTCGCACAAATGCCTTCGGGCTTAGCCCGGAATTAGTATCTCGCACAAATGCCTTCGGATCTTAGTCCGGATATTGTCACTTAGCACAAGCCTTCGGGACTTAGCCCGGACATCATTCAAATAACCATGCACATTTAACAATAAATCATGGCCCATTCGTATTTCATTTTCGTTAGCAAAACTCAAACACAAGACATTTATCATTCTTGCAAATTCGGCTCAATAGCCACACAAAGAGCATGATTTTAATTTGCTTAAAACATGATCTAATCACATCATAATTTAAGCTCTTTTACTCAAGAACTTACCTTGGGTGTTGTCGAACGATTCCGATAGCTATTCGACCACTTTTTCCTTCCCTTTATCGGATTTAGTTCCCCTTTGCTCTTGAGCTTAATTAAACAAATAAATTGATTTAATCATTTGAGCATCGAAAAGAGGAACACAAGGCACTTAGCCCATATTTATACATTAGACATTAAAGTCACATATGTACGGAATCATGAATCAAACTCAACATTTTAGCTAATTTTTCCCCCTTGGCCGAATATGCATGTCTATTTTGGGGCCGATTTCAACACTTAATACATTCTACAAGTATGGTCACTTGTATTGACTAAACACCCTTTTGTTTCAAGTTCAAAACTTGGCTAATACACACATATACACACTAGTAAAGCATCCTCTCCCTTTCCATCAATTTAACACATGCATTGCTCATTAACATGCAAAAGTTATATTCGGCCTTAGCACACAACTTGCTATCCGATTCTTCTCCATTTAGCAACCAATGCACATATGTGCCCACTCAAAAATGCTAAAAAGGAGGTTCAAGAATCATCAAGCCACCATCACATGCATCATTAACAAGCTTCATATTTAGCATGCAATGGCATTAACACAAACTCCACCTAGGCCGAATCTTAACTCATCCTCATGCCTCATCACCACAACATCAAACATCAACCAAGAATGATGCATCCATGGCCGAGTGTCATTTCCATCACATAGCAAGATTTAGACCATGGGCTAGGTAGAACTCAAGCTAACAACTAAAACATGCATGCATCTCATGGAACATCATCAAACATACCTTAGCCTAGCTACATGCATGGCCGAACCTCTTCAACCTTTCTTCTTCCTTCCTCCTTAAAATTTTTGGCCAAGGATGAACCAAAGGATGAGCATTTTTTTTCTTTGTTTTTTTCTTTCTAGTTTCGGCTAAATGAAGATGAGAAAGGATGAACAAAAATTTTCTCCTTTCTTTTCTTTAGCTCACGGCAATGGGGGGGGGAAAACAACTACACACATTTTTTTTTTGTATTCATCATACTCCTTTTCATTATTTATGCCCATGCCCCTTATTTTATTTTTTTCCTACATACCTCACTAGGCCAACATGCTCCCAACATGTTTCCACCCATAGCATGGACAACCACTAGCTCAAATTTTGGGTAATTTGACATGCAAACCCATCATTTTCACAACATGCATTAATAGACCATTTTAAATTAGCCTATCATATTTTCACCATGTCTCATATCAATCCCTATTTAATAATTTCTCATGCAATTGGCAAAATTGGAGAATGAAACTTCCACATACTCATGTACACACATAATAAGCATAGAATATGGAAATCAATTATTTTTATGACTCGGTTTTGTGGTCCCGAAACCACTTCCCGACTAGGGTCAATTTTGGGCTGTCACAACTCTCCCCCACTTAAGAAATTTTCGTCCCCGAAAATCTTACCGGTAAATAGGTTTGGGTATCGTTCTTTCATCGAGCTCTCGGTTTCCCAAGTAGCTTCCTCGATCCCGTGTTTGAGCCATAACACCTTCACTAACGGAACCCTTTTGTTTCGCAACTCCTTCACTTCACGAGCTAGGATATGCATCGACTCTTCTTCATAACTCATATCGGCTTGAATTTCAACCTCTGATGGGCTAATTATGTGCGATGGATCAGATCGATAGCGTCAAAGCATCGAAACATGAAAGACGTCGTGAATCTTTTCAAGCTCAGGGGGCAAAATCAATCTATACGCAACCGGACCAACTCGTTCGGAGATTTCGTACGGCCCAATGAATCTCGGGCTCAACTTGCCCTTACGGCCAAACCTGAGTACCTTTTTCCAAGGCGAAACTTTAAGGAACACTTTATCTCCCACCTGATATTCAATGTCCTTTCGTTTCAAATCCGCATACGATTTTTGACGATCTGTGGCTGCTTTCAGACTTTCACGGATTACCTTTACTTTCTGTTCAGCATCCTTAATCAAATCAACTCCAAAAATTTTACTTTCACCGAGCTCGGTCCAAAACAATGGTGTACGGCATTTACGACCGTACAAAGCCTCGTAAGGTGCCATCTTAATACTTGATTGAAAACTATTATTGTAAGCGAATTCAATCAAAGGTAAATACCGTTCCCATGAACCACTGAACTCGAGGATGCAACATCTCAACATATCCTCAAGTATCTGAATTATCCGCTCAGATTGACCATCGGTTTGGGGATGAAAAGCAGTGCTAAAATGCAGCTTGGTACCCAAAGCTTCTTGCAATTTCCTCCAAAATCGCGAGGTGAATCTCGGATCTCTATCCGACACGATAGAAATAGGTACCCCGTGTAATCTCACAATCTGAGAAACGTACAATTAAACTAGTCTATCCAATGAAAAATCCATACACACGGGGATAAAGTGAGCCGACTTAGTCAGTCTATCAACAACAACCCAAATCACATCCTTCTTACTTGTTGACAATGGCAGTCCGGACACAAAGTCCATTGTGACTCGATCCCATTTCCACTCGGGTATCATGATCGGCTGAAGTAATCCTGAAGGCACTTGATGTTCGCTTTCACTTGTTGACATATTAAACATCTCGAAACAAAGTCGGAGATGTCTCGTTTCATACCATGCCACCAAAACCAACGTTTCAAATCGTTGTACATTTTCGTACTCCCCGGTGACTTGACATTCGGCTACAATGGGCTTCGTTCAGAATCATCGAAATGAGTTCCGAACTCCTTGGAATACACAAACGACTTCTGAACCTCAAACAATCATCATCATCAATTTGAAACTCCGATTCCTTGTTCGGAGCACACTCAGCCCGTTTTGCAACCAATTCATCATCAACTTTCTGGGCTTCACGAATTTGATGAATCAATAATGGTTTGGCTTTTAATTCAGCTATTAACACATTGTCGGGTAGAACAGACAAGTGCACATTCATCGCTCGTAAAGCAAACAATGATTTCCGGCTTAAGGCGTCCGCAACCATATTAGCCTTTCCCGGGTGGTAATCAATGACAAGCTCGTAATCTTTCAACAACTCAAGCCAACGTCTTTGTCGCAGATTTAAGTCTCTTTGAGTCATCAAATTTTTGAGACTTTTGTGATCCGAAAATACATGCACTTCTCACCAAATAAGTAATGTCGTCATATTTTTAAAGCAAATACGATGGCAGCTAGTTCAAGATCATGGGTCGGATAATTTTTCTCATGTGGCTTTAATTGTCTCGACGCATAGGCCACCACTCAACTTCTTGCATCAATACGCAACCCAACCCAAGTAGGGATGCGTCACTATAAATGACAAACTCTTTGCCTGATTCGGGTTGCACTAAAATTGGAGCTTCAGTCAAATAAGTTTTTAGTTGATCAAAACTTTTCTGACATTTCTCCGTCCATTCGAACTTAACATCCTTTTGAAGTAGCTTCGTCATTGGTGTGGCTATCATCGAGAAACCTTTGACAAATCGTCGGTAATAACCGGCGAGTCCCAGGAAGCTCCGAACTTCGGTAATATTTCTTGGAGGCTTCCAGTTAAGTATGGCTGAAATTTTGCTCAGGTCAGCTCGAATACCCGATGCGGATACCACATGACCCAAGAAGCTAACCTCTCTTAACCAGAACTCACACTTACTGAACTTAGCATATAACTGCTTATCCCGCAAAATTTGCAACACTAGCCTCAGATGCTCAGCATGTTCGGTCTCATCTCTTGAATAGACCAAGATGTCATCAATGAACACAACTACGAACCGATCCAAATATGGTCTGAAGATCCGATTCATCAAATCCATAAATACCGCAGGGTATTTGTGAGCCCAAACGGCATCACTAAGAACTCGTAGTGACCATATCCCGTTCTGAAAGCAGTTTTGGGTATGTCCGAATCTGAATTCGCAACTGATAGTAGCCCGATCTCAAATCTATTTTTGAGAACATTGAGGCTCCCTTCAGTTGGTCGAACAAATCATCGATACGCGGTAACGGATATTTGTTCTTTATCGTCACTTTATTCAGTTGACGATAGTCAATGCACAACCTCATGGTTCCGTCCTTCTTTTTCACGAACAATACTGGTGCACCCCAAGGTGAGAAACTTGGTCGAGCAAAACCTCTATCCGTCAATTCTTGCAACTGAGCTTTCAACTCTTTTAACTCGGTTGGTGCCATACGATACGGAGCTATCGAAATCGGCGTAGTCCCAGGTACAAGCTCAATACCAAACTCTACCTCCCGAACAGGTGGTAAACCCGGTAATCCTTCAGGAAAAACATCCGGGTATTCACAAACCACCGGCACAGATTCGGGTTTCTTGTCTAATTCTTTGTCATCCAGTACATACGCAAGGTATGCTTCGCACCCTTTTCTTACATATTTCTGGGCCAACATTGCTGATATTATAGCTGGCATCCCCTCCAAGTCCGTAGACTCAACTCGGATTACTTCGTTATTTGCGCACCTCAAATCAATAGTCTTGCTTTTGCAATTCACAACCGCATCATGCGCGGTCAACCAATCCAAACCAAGAATAACATCTAATTCATCAAACGGCAAAAGCATCAAGTCCGCCGGAAAACAGGAACCTCGAATTTCTAGGGGACATTTCTTACACACTTTGTCGACAAGCTCGTAACGACCCAAGGGATTTGACACCCGAATTACGAACTCAGTAGACTCAATAGGTAAAGTCTTACTGGATGCTAAGGTTTCACATATGTAAGAATGAGTAGAACCGGGTCAATCAAAGCAATTACATTAGTATCAAAGAGAGTAAAAGTACCGGTAATAACATCAGGCGAAGAAGCATCCTCTCGGGCACGTATAGCATAAGCTCTAGCAGGCGCACGAGCCTCGGATCTGGTCGTAGCATCTCTAGATCCTCTTTGACCACCACTAGCATTGCCCGTATTTCCAGATGGTCTACCTCGAGCAGTGGTAGCACCCGGTTTCCCACTCTGATTTTCATTCTGTTCAAACAACCTCGGGCAATCTTTAATGAAGTGGTCAACTGATCCGCACTTGTAACAGGAGCGGTCAGGGAATCTACAACTCCCCGAATGCCATTTACCGCAATATTGACATTTCGTTCTATCTCGACGTTCATTCCCAACACTGGCGACCGAAGTGCCTCGTGTACCCACAGGGGGTCGATCACGATCTCGTCTAAAAAGGCCCGAAGTGCCTCTAAACTGGCCCGCATCATCTCGAAATTTCTTCGATGCCTGTTGAAGAGACTTTCCCGAAGATCTTTTACGAAACTCTCCAGTTCCCACATCAACTTTTTGTTTTTCTTTTCTAAGCTCTTCGGCTTTACAAGCTCGCTCGACCAGTACTACGAACTCTCGTATTTCAAGAACGCCAACGAACATTTTTATATCTTCATTCAGCCCATCCTCGAAGCGTTTACACATGATAGCCTCGGACGAAACACATTCCCGAGCGTATCTACTAAGTCTAACAAATTTTCGCTCGTAATCAGTAACTGACATGGAACCTTGCTTAAGCTCAAGAAATTCCTTCCGTTTTTGATCAACAAATCTCTGACTGATATACTTTTTCCGAAACTCAGTTTGGAAAAACTCCCAAGTTACTTGCTCTCGGGGCACAACAGAAGTCAGAGTACTCCACCAATAATAGGCAGAATCACGTAGCAAGGAGATAGTACACTTTAGGCATTCATCGGGTGTACAAGATAGCTCATCGAGTACCCGGATAGTGTTGTCCAACCAAAATTCAGCTTGCTCGGCATCGTCGCTATCCGTAGCTTTAAATTCAGTAGCCCCATGTTTTGGATTCTGTCAACTGGGGGCTTATTTGACCTTATTTGGTCAATTACCGGAGGTATTGTAGGTGCGGGGGTGGTATTAGTTGGGAACGGAGGTTGTGGGACAGCCGTATTAGTTCGAATGTATTGGTTGAACCAATCATTCATCACGCTATAGAAAGCTTGTCTAGCTTCATCATTCGGGTTACTAGCATTAGGTTGAGAGTCCGCCGGCGCTGTCCCTTGTGCGGGAGCAGGCGCTACACTCTCAAGATCATCAGCTACCTCTCGGTTGGGATCGGGATCCATTACTATAAATAAACACATTTACAATTGTCAGAAATCACCACACTATCAAGTAATCACATAAAATGGCATGTATAGCTAGACCCAACGCATTACGGTAGTCCTAGAATCGACTAAACCGTAGCTCTGATACCAATCAAATGTAACACCCCGAACCCGAGACCGACACCGGAGTCGAACACGAGGTGTTAACAGACTTTAAACCCCTTATAAAAAATATTTCCCAGACACTGCCAATCTGCGTACTAGTTGCTTTAAAAATCATATCTTGAGTTTCACAACTCGAAAATCAGTTTCGTGATTTTTCCCTAAAACTAGACTCATATGCCCATCTACATATTTTTTTCTAGAATTTTTGGTCGGGCCAATTAGTACAGTTTATTAGTCAAAGTCTCCCATGTTACAGGGATCGACTACCCTGACTTTTGCGCATTACGACTTGGATATCCCCTTGTACAGGGCTCCAATACTGATGCCGTTTGTTTCTATAGAAACTATACTCAGAGAGGAATCTATACATATATGGTATGACTCCTAATTATCTCTGTTTAATTTATAATGAATTTCCAAAGTCGGAACAGGGAATCCAGAAACCGTTCTGGCCCTGTCTCACGAGAACCTGAATATCTCTTAACATACTGTCCGTATGATTGTTTCGTTACTTTCCTATGAAAGTAGATTCATCAAGGTTTGTTTACATAATTTATTCACTATTTAATTCCCTTCCTTCTATTTTTAGTGATTTTCCAAATCTACATCACTGCTGCTGTCAGCATCTGCCTTTAAGGTAGACTTTACCTATTTCATGGTTTCCATGATTCAACTAGCCCTTTTTGCATAAATAGCACAATTTATGAAAGTGATTAACCATCCCCGTGGCCAATCCTTGTCAAGCATATCCACACCAAATGATTATAACATTATACTCAAACACATATAAGCCATTTTCGCATGGCTATCCAAAATTTATACAAGTCCAAAGGGTCCACGACCCACAACAAACGGGTAGTCCTATACATGCCATTTCGAAGTTCAACCAAAATTGTACCAAAAGGGGGGCTTTGATAGTGTGGGCGACTTTGACTTCAAGATCCCGAGTCCGATAGCTGGAGAACCAAATCTATAAAACAGAGGAGCAATGAAACGGAGTAAGCAATTTATGCTTAGTAAGTTTTGAGCAAGGAATTGCAGCACAACAAAAGTATAGCATTCATATAGCTAAACGGATAATTTCATATGCACAAATTTACGATATCGTACTTGCTTCACATTATCAACCCTTATGTACATACACAAAAGATCAACTCAGCCAAAGGCCGGTAGCTCGTTTATCAACTGAGCGAATACTTATTTGTAAGGGCTCAACTAAATTCAAGCACATACGAAACATACCTCAATGTTGGGATGTTTCGAGAGTATTAACTGGAATTTTACAGCAAGTTCATTCATTCCCAAATCACGTACCTTCGGAATTTAACCGGATATAGCTCCTCGTTCAAATGCCTTCGGGACATAGCCCGGTTATAGTAATTCGCACAAATGCCTTCGGGACTTAACCCGGATTTAGTAACTCGCACAAATGCCTTCGGGCTTAGCCCGGAATTAGTATCTCGCACAAATGCCTTCGGGCTTAGCCCGGAATTAGTATCTCGTACAAATGCCTTCGGGCTTAGCCCAGAATTAGTATCTCGCGCAAATGCCTTCGGATCTTAGTCCGGATATTATCACTTAGCACAAGCCTTCGGGACTTAGCCCGGACATCATTCAAATAACCATGCACATTTAACAATAAATCATGGCCCATTCGTATTTCATTTTCGTTAGCAAAACTCAAACACAAGACATTTATCATTCTTGCAAATTCGGCTCAATAGCCACACAAAGAGCATGATTTTAATTTGCTTAAAACATGATCTAATCACATCATAATTTAAGCTCTCTTACTCAAGAACTTACCTCGGGTGTTGTCGAACGATTCCGATAGCTATTCGACCACTTTTTCCTTCCCTTTATCGGATTTAGTTCCCCTTTGCTCTTGAGCTTAATTAAACAAATAAATTGATTTAATCATTTGAGCATCGAAAAGAGGAACACAAGGCACTTAGCCCATATTTATACATTAGACATTAAAGTCACATATGTACGGAATCATGAATCAAACTCAACATTTTAGCTAATTTTTCCCCCTTGGCCGAATATGCATGTCTATTTTGGGGCCGATTTCAACACTTAATACATTCTACAAGTATGGTCACTTGTATTGACTAAACACCCTTTTGTTTCAAGTTCAAAACTTGGCTAATACACACATATACACACTAGTAAAGCATCCTCTCCCTTTCCATCAATTTAACACACGCATTGCTCATTAACATGCAAAAGTTATATTCGGCCTTAGCACACAACTTGCTAGCCGATTCTTCTCCATTTAGCAACCAATGCACATATGTGCTCACTCAAAAATGCTAAAAAGGAGGTTCAAGAATCATCAAGCCACCATCACATGCATCATTAACAAGCTTCATATTTAGCATGCAATGGCATTAACACAAACTCCACCTAGGCCGAATCTTAACTCATCCTCATGCCTCATCACCACAACATCAAACATCAACCAAGAATGATGCATCCATGGCCGAGTGTCATTTCCATCACATAGCAAGATTTAGACCATGGGCTAGGTAGAACTCAAGCTAACAACTAAAACATGCATGCATCTCATGGAACATCATCAAACATACCTTAGCCTAGCTACATGCATGGCCGAACCTCTTCAACCTTTCTTCTTCCTTCCTCCTTAAAACTTTTGGCCAAGGATGAACCAAAGGATGAGCATTTTTTTTCTTTGTTTTTTTCTTTCTAGTTTCGGCTAAATGAAGATGAGAAAGGATGAACAAAAATTTTCTCCTTTCTTTTCTTTAGCTCACGGCAATGGGGGGGGAAAACAACTAAACACATTTTTTTTTGTATTCATCATACTCCTTTTCATTATTTTATGCCCATGCCCCTTATTTTATTTTTTTCCTACATACCTCACTAGGCCAACATGTTCCCAACATGTTTCCACCCATAGCATGGCCAACCACTAGTTCAAATTTTGGGTAATTTGACATGCAAACCCATCATTTTCACAACATGCATTAATAGACCATTTTAAATTAGCCTATCATATTTTCACCATGTCTCATATCAATCCCTATTTAATAATTTCTCATGCAATTGGCAAAATTGGAGAATGAAACTTCCACATACTCATGTACACACATAATAAGCATAGAATATGGAAATCAATTATTTTTATGACTCGGTTTTGTGGTCCCGAAACCACTTCCCGACTAGGGTCAATTTTGGGCTGTCACAACTGCAACATATGCAAGACCACAACCAATCAGGAAATCCTGTATCCATCGAATTCCATTTATTCAAACGGGACTTATACTTATCGAGCAATATTAGGCATTTAATTAATTTTATACATTAAAAATTTATAAAATTAACATATTCAACTCCAAGCATATTAATATACATAATCTAATTACACTAACTTACCTCGATACTTGTTCGTTTCAAGAATCTACTAATCCGACACTTTTTGTTTTTCTCAAACCAACTCAGTACTAGGTCTTTCCGGATCTATATAAATGAATTTAACATCAATTTAATCTATTTCATACTCAATTTAATTCAATTCACATCCTAGGCAAAATTCGTGCAATTTAATCCTTATTCCAAGCCTAACCAATTTTTACATATAACATTTATACCACATATGTTTCATAAAAATAAGAAATTTTCCATGAATTTTACATCTAAATCACAATTTCATGAAAATTCACTTTACAAAAGTTGTTTATCTATCAACAACCTTTCAAAAAATTAAAATTTTCAGCATATTCATCCATGGAAAAATTTTAATACTTTGATAACTTTACAAATTGATCCCCAAAATAGCTAGATTAGGTTATTCCGATCTCTAAAATATAAAAATTACTAAAAATGAGACAAGATTACTTACCCAATTAAGCTTGATTATTTTTCTTTCTCTTTCCTAGGGTTTCCATAGAATTTGGGGAAGAAGATGATATAAAATGATGATATTAGATATTTATTTTATTTATCATCTTTTATTTATTTCAATTTCCAATTTAGTCATTTTCTTTTTCTAATTTTCGATGGTTGAATCATCAAAAATATCTACTAACTTTTCTTAATGGTATAGTTACCATATAAGGACCTCAAGTTTTGAATTCTATACCTATTTAATACTTATAGCTATTAGAACTCAACTTTTTCATTTGATGCAATTGGTCCTTTCTATAATTAAACATGAAATCTATAAAATTTTCTTATCGAAATTTTCATACATCTTTCCTATCATAATATAGACCATGCAATAATATTAAAATAAAATTTCTTTCTAACTCGGATTTGTGGTCCCAAAACCACATTTTGATTTCACTAAACACGGGCTGTTCAATGAGAGTTCGCAAGTTTAGATAATGCGCTAAAGTCTGAGTAGAAGCAGGGAGTTAAAATATTATATTGTTCTTTTAAGAATTTACCCTAGTAAAGAAGGGGCGAGGTGTGCATTTTGGTATATAAGAAACTCACTAAGTTCATTGAACTTACCAAAGTGTTGGTATGTTATTTACAAGTTTTATAGGATAATGAAATCAAGGAGGGACCAAACTAGATCGTGTTAGATCTAGGATCATCATCAGTAAGGTGTCGTGCACATAGGAAGGGGTACCTTCAGAGGCTTCACTTCGGGGTTGAATATATTTTTAGATAAATTGTTTCCTTAGAGTTCAAAGTTTGAGATATTACTTTTGTTCTAATTTAGGGTTTTTGTTGTAAGATATATATAATATTTAGTAAAGACCATCTTAAAATTATTAAGTTTATAATTTGGTTCTTAGTTCAAACTGGTCCATTTGTGGCACTTCATAATCGGATTTGGCGATTGGGTTGGATGAGGGTGTTACAACTCATGTTATTCATAACCTCTAACTCAATCGAATAAATCATGTAAAGAATATGATTGAATCAAAAGATAAATGAGGTTAGAGTAATTGTTGATTGATATCGAATGGAGAACAAAATAGTTTAATAAAATAAATGAAAATGTCTATTGCAAAGAAGAAAGAAGTTGAATACTTTAATAAAGTAAATGAACTCTTGGACTGAAATCAATTCCAAGAGGAAAATCAAAACGATTATCAAAGTTGAAAGAAAACTAATCTAATCCTACTCCTAAACTACTAGGGTTTTCAATTGCATCTAAGACGACATAGTTATTTGAAACCTCTAAAGTCTTATTTATAGAAGTGTTGGTAGCCCATATTAGGTCTTCGGCATGTTCTAGGTCTTTGTATAAAGTCGATTGTGTGGAAAAAACTAGCCTTGATATTCTTGGGCATCACATCAACCTATGTCGTGTCATAGCCCTTGCATGGCGTGACATGATGAGAAAATTATGCCTTGCTTGGTTTGTTTCATGCTTTGACAGCTCAGGAAACTTGTGTATCAGTCGTCCCTTGCTTCCACATTAATTAGGCCTATAAATATTCATCCTACAAACTCAATTTAACATAATAGAACTACCTAAGGCTCATGTTGGCCTAATAGGTCACGTCATTGACAAATTGTGTTAAAAAACACATATCTTACTAATATTTAATTGTAACTACTGAATATCAAAAACATAATATTAAATGCTAAATTGGTTATAAAACAAGCTCCTCAAGTGTAGAATAGACAAAATTACCTACTACATTTGACGGGAGATCAACATTCTTCCTAATCTCAATGACATGTTTATCATGTATGCATGGTATGCTTTCTTGATTTCATCATTCATTCAATCATATAAATATAAAAATACCTAATCTACAATTGAAAACTAAGATCGACTTCGGCTAGGTAAAGGTTTCTATGGTGCCATCCTATGAAAAACATAAAATTGCAAAAACTATTACAAAGTTTCTTCAAAGATTACAAAGTCCCCTCATGGGTTTTGCTGGGCCTGTTTCCATTGAGTTTAATTTTATGTACTATCTAGTCTCAATCCAAATCAAAACAAGCTCGTATAATTATCCAACAAAACTGATTATTGATCCATAAAATAATTATTTTAATATATTTTAATTTAATTAATTCAATTAACTAATTTACACAACCCAATTCTATTTCCATCAAAATCATGACGGTCTTACCATAATAGTGTAACACCCCTTACCCGTATCCGAGGCCAAGACAAGGTACGAAGCATTACCGAACATACATACAATTGTTCAAGCAAAATCGGGCTATCATATTTCTTTCAAATCAAAAGTCATTCAAACATATGCGGGACATCCCTTGTATGGACCTACGAAGTCTAAAACATACATCAAAAATAGTTCAGGACCCAACTGGAAACTTTAGAGAAAGTTGGGAAATTTTCTTAAATACAGAGCCACATGCCCGTTTGAAATGGGGACATGCCTGTGTACTCTTGACACGCCTGTGTCCACAGGCCGTGTAACTCTTTGACTATGACGTCAACACCAAAATAAGGTCACATGGCCGTGTCACATGCCCGTGTGGCTAGGCTGTGTGCCCAAATAAAATGAAATGATTTTCTTAAAAAAATGGTGCAAGCTTCACACGGCCGAGCACACGCCCATGTGGTTAGGCCGTGTCTCTCACACGTCTAAACACACACCTATGTGTTTACTACTGGGCATTTTGACTTATAAAATTTAAGTGCAGGGGACACATGGCCGGATCACATGCCCATGGGGCAGGCCGTGTGTGGACACACGCCCGTGTGTCTACCCGTGTGGGCAATTTCAAGGCTATTTTCCAAGCCTTTTTGCCACCCTTTAAGGACTCACTCATTTGTACATGTTCTCAGCATACAACAATTCACATTTGAACTACTCCAATATCCAAATCCATGATTAAATTATGTCCTTAACGCCTCCATGCACTATCTCAATTTTTACATGCATTTCCTAATCTTTTCATACCAATTCATAACCTATAAGTTTTTATATCCTTCTTTCTAACTTTACACATTTATAACATTGTTCTGGCCATACTCACCGATCATGGGCCATTCACCAAATAAACATGCCATACCTTAAATCCATCATTCCCAAGCCACATCAACATGAACACTTTGCATGCACACATGGTTTATAAGGGTTACAACCCGATAGTAAAATATGAGCCATATTTCATGGCCATATACAAAATAATTCATCAACCAGCATGAGCCATTGCACTTAGCTAATTTAAATGACACATATTGTGACAGCCCAAAATTGACCCTAGTCGGGAAGTGGTTTCGGGACCGCTAAACCGAGTCACCGAAAGGTTCGAATGTGATGTTTATTGTCTAGAATATGTAATCATGAATGTGTGAAAATTTCAAGCTTCGATTTAGTCGATTGCATGTGAATTTAGTCAATAGGACTTATATGAGAAAATTTTAAAATGTGATAGGTCAATGCATGAGGACCTATTAGTGCATGTGGAAGAAAAAGGGGACTTGCATGTCAAATTCCCCCTCCCTAATATGTAGTGGCCGGCCATGCTATGGGTGGAAACATGTCACCAACATGTTGTGTTAGTGATGTATGGTAAGGAAAATAAAATAATAAGCATGATAATTAAATAATGAAAGGAAGGGTGATGAAAAAAAAAGAAAAAAAAATAATGGTCTCATGCATACACCCCATTGCCGTGAGCTAAAGGAAGGAAAAGAAAGGTTTTGTTCATCCTTTTTCAACCTCTTTTGACCGAAAATCCTAAGGAAGAGGATTAGGAGGAAGTTTGGCCATGCATGTAACTAGATTGAGGTATGTTTAATGTTATTCTTTAAGATTCATGTATATTTTAAGTTGTAAGTTCAAAATCTACCTAGCCATGGTTCAAACTTTGTTAAATGATGGAGATGACATTCGGCCATGAATGTTACGTTCTTTGTTGGTATTTTGATGTCTTTGGTGATGAGGTAAGGAGATGGTTGACTTTGGGTGTTTAATAAAAGGGTTTGGATGTGAGAGTGTGTGAGAAGTAGAAATGAGGAGTCTTAGCAACTCCATGAAGGTTCGGCCATGGTAGTTTGAGGATTAGAGATTTTATTTCTTGTTAAAAATTTGATGAATCCTAGTGTGTGAAGTGTTTGAACCAACTAAGGATTAATAGATGCATGGGTACAAAGTAGGAAGAATCGGCTACTATGGTTGACAAAAATGCCGAATGTAAAGATGTTATAGTAAATAATGTATGTGATTTGAGTTGATAATGTGAAAAAGGATAATTAGATGTATTATAAATGATATAAAGATTTTAGAAATTATTTTGGTTAGGTGTGTGTATGATTAAGTATATTCGGCAATATACTTAAAGTGAGTACTTGATATTATATGGGAGTATGTATATTCGGCCACATGAGTAAATATATATATGATGTTAAATTTGATTATGTATAATGGGCATCAAGATGTGGAACTTAAGAAATGTAGTCATATGTGGAATTACATGATGTTATAGTTGACATTGTACACACATACATCCATTCGGCCATCAACATGAGTAATTAGTGAGGATGGTTGCCGAATATACAAACATACATAAGCATGTGAAATTGAATTATGAATGTTTAACAAGATGGTTAAACTAGTGAATTATTGATTAAGCTCAAGGAGCTAAAGGAGGAGAATCAAGCAAAGGCAAAGAAAAGATCACTGAGTAGCCGAGTTGGAACCGTCTTACCCAACACAAGGTAAGTCATTAAGCATGTAGTTGGTATTATTTCAAATGGTCATAATGTTTATGTATTGATGCTGGATGGAATGAATAAATATACATATATATATATGCATGTACGTATGTGATGATGAAATTGTTGAATGAAAAGAAAAGAGGTAAGATGTACTGAGTTGTTGATCTCGGCACTAAACGTGCGGGTATAACCATTTATGAGCATGAGATTGGCGCTAAGTGCGCGGGATTAAATTGTACAGCACTAAGTGTGCGATTTGACTATGTTGCACTAAGTGTGCGAAATGAATATGATGCACTAAGTGTGCGAATTGACCATGCGGCACTAAGTGTGCGAGTTTGACTATGTAGCACTAAGTGTGCGATTTGATTACGTAGCACTAAGTGTGCGAGTTGATTATATAGCACTGAGTGTGCGGACTCAATATACATTCGTGAATCATTATGGACACTATGTGTGCGACACTATTGAGCCGATCACGGACAGCGGATCGGGTAAGTGTCTTGAGTACATGGCTAATAGGTGCTATGCTTATACTTGGTGTTGAGCTCGGTAAGTTTGAACCTATATGACAAATATACTTGAAGTCACGTACATAAAATTTATCGTAGGATGGGTGAAAGGCCGTTTAGTCGTTTGATTGTAACGAAAATAAATTGATTTATGAAAATGCTTCAATGTCCTATTGATGAGTATACGGAATGTGAATGCATGAATTGATATGAAACTGAATCGATAGGTTGGAGGAACTATGGTATGGTTCGGTATGGATGGAGTAAATTGTCTCGTTCCATTTTGTTTCCTCTTGTGATAATGTTATTGATGGATGGTAGTGCATTGCTTATGACTTACTGAGTTATAAACTCACTCGGTGTTTCCTTGTCACCCATTATAGGTTGCTTGGACTCATCTATTTTTTTGCGGGGTCAGGCCGTCATCGAAGTCATCACACCGGATAGCAAGTTTTGGTACTTTCTTCTTAGTTGGCTTAGAAGAACATTTTGGCATGTATAAGCTATTACGTTGTGTTTGAACTTTGGCATGTAAACTTTAAGCCATGCGAAAATGGCACGAATGTTCGATTGAGTTGGATCAAGGGTAGGCATGAAATGGACCTAGTTACTTTCGTAACAGATGCTGGCAGCAGCAGTGTCATGAGATTGATAAATCACTAAAAATAGTAGGAGTGGAATTAGTTGATGAATAAATTATGTAATCGAAGCTCGATGAGTCTGTTTTCATGAGGAAGTAACGAAGAGATCATATGGGCAGTATATTAAGAGATAAACAGATTTTTGTGGGATAGGGCCAGAAGGGTTTCTGGATTCCCTGCTCCGACTTTGGAAATTCATTATAAATTAACCATCGATAATTAGGGGTCGTACCATATATGTACAGATTCCTCTCTGAGTCTAGTTTTCTTAGGAACAAACGGCATCAGTATTGAAGCCCCGTGCAGGGAGATATCCAAGTCGTAATGGGCAAAGGTCAGTGTAGTCGACCCCTGCAACATGGGCGAATTTGACTAATAAACTGTACTAATTGGCCCGACCAAAAATTCTAGAAAAAAATTACATAGATGGCCACATGAGTCTAGTTTCTGGGAAAAATTACAAAACTGATTTTCGAGTTACGAAACTCAAGATATGATTTTTAAAACGACTAGTACACAGATTGGGCAGTGTCTGGAAAATAAATTTTATAAGGGGTTAAAGTCAGTTAACACCTCGTGTTCGACTCCGGTGTCGGTTTCGGGTTCGGGGTGTTACATTTGATTGGTATCAGAGCTATGGTTTAGTCGGTTCTAGGACTACTATAGCGCGTATGAGTCTAGCTATACATGCCGAATGTTAATGTTTAAATGTGTGATGACTTCTGACAGTTGAAATGTTTTGTTTTGATTAGTAAATGGACCCCGGTGAAGAAAGAACCCTAGCGGATGACGTTGAGAGTGTAGCGGCTGCTCCTGCACAAGGGACGCCGCCTGTTGAACCTCAGTCATCTGCGAATAATCAAGGTGAGGCGGCTAAACAAGCCTTCTTTACCATGATGAATGAGTGGGTCGCGCAATATGCCCGAACCAACCCGGCTGTCCAACAATTCCCAAATTTGAATAATCCACCCCAAGAGCCTGTAATGCCATCAGTCGCTGATCCTGTGAGGCTGAGTAAGCCACCTGTAGACTTGATTAGGAAGCGTGGGGCCGAGGAGTTCAAGGCCATAGTAACTGATGATGCCGAAAGGGCCGAGTTCTGGCTTGATAACACCATTCGGGTGTTCGATGAATTGTCATGCACACCCGACGAATGTCTAAAATGTGCTGTATCTTTGTTGCGAGACTCAGCCTACTATTGGTGGAGGACCTTGATTTCCATAGTCCCGAACGAGCGAGTAACTTGGGACTACTTTCAAACGGAATTCCGAAAGAAATTTATTAGCCAACGGTTCATTGATCAGAAGCGTAAGGAGTTCTTGGAACTCAAGCAAGGCCGTATGACTGTATCTGAATACGAACATGAATTCGTAAGACTCAGTAGGTATGCCCGGGAGTGTGTAGCTGATGAGGTTGCTATGTGCAAAAGATTCGAGGAAGGATTGAATGAAGATTTAAAGCTACTAATGGGTATTTTGGAAATAAAAGAATTCGTAACACTAGTCGAACGAGCCTGCAAGGCGGAAGAACTTGGAAAGGAGAAGAGGAAGGCTGAATTTGAAGCTAGAGATTATCGTAAAAGATCGACGGGTAAAGCTCCGTTCTTAGCTGTAAAGAAGTTCAGGGAGGACATTAATAAGTCGAGGGCGACTGCGGGAATTTCCATCAGGGCAAGACCATCGATGGGCTCCCGAGCTACTTCGGTAGCTAGTGTGGGCAATAATCGTCACGAGAAACCTGAATGTCCCCAATGTGGAAGACGACACCTAGGTGAATGTTGGGGCAAGTCTACTAGCAGGGCCTGTTACGGATGCGGTTCGAAGGACCACTTTATTAGAGATTGCACGGAGCTGGATGAGAAGAATAAGATTCAAGGTGCAAGACCTAGTGGAGTGACATCTAGAGGTAGACCACCGAGAATCTTAGGAGGCAGGGGTGGTAGTCAGAGGGGGGCCTCTGATACGGCCGATCGAGCCGAGAACCGTACTCCTGCTAGAGCATATGCCATTCGCGCACGAGAGGAGGCATCCTCCCCCGACGTCATCACTGGTACCTTCACTCTCTTTGATACTAATGTGATTGCTTTATTGACCCTGGTTCTACTCATTCATATGTATGCGAAACCTTAGCAACCAGTAAGACTCTATCTGTTGAGTCTACTGAGCTCGTAATTCGAGTATCAAACCCTTTGGGTCAATGCGTACTTGTTGATAAAGTGTGTAAGAGATGCCCTCTAATAATCCGAGTTGAGTCTGCGGACTTAAGGGGGTTGCCAGCTGTAATATCAGCAATGTTGGCCCAGAAATATGTAAGGAAAGGGTGCGAAGCATGCCTCGCGTATGTACTTGATGACAAGGAGTTAGAAAAGAAACCCGAATCGGTGCCGGTGGTTTGTGAATACCCGGATGTTTTTCCTGAAGAGTTACCGGGTTTGCCACCTGTTCGGGAGGTAGAGTTTGGTATTGAGCTTGTACCTGGAACTACGCCAATTTCGATCGCTCCGTATCGTATAGCACTAACCGAGTTAAAAGAGTTGAAAGCTCAGTTGCAAGAATTGACGGATAGAGGTTTCGCTCGACCGAGTTTCTCACCTTGGGGTGCACCAGTATTGTTCGTGAAAAGAAGGATGGAACCATGAGGTTGTCCATTGACTATCGTCAACTGAATAAAGTGACGATAAAGAATAAGTATCCGTTACCGCGTATTGATGATCTGTTCGATCAATTAAAGGGAGCATCGGTGTTTTCAAAGATAGATTTGAGATCGGGTTATTATCAGTTGCGGATTCGAGATTCAGACGTACCCAAAACTGCTTTCAGAACGAGGTACGGTCACTACGAGTTCTTAGTGATGCCGTTTGGGCTCACTAATGCCGCTGCGGTGTTTATGGATTTGATGAATCGGATCTTCAGGCCGTATTTGGATCGGTTCGTAGTTGTGTTTATTGATGACATCTTGGTCTATTCAAGAGATGAGACCGAACATGCTGAGCATCTGAGGCTAGTGTTGCAAATTTTGCGGGATAAGCAGTTATATGCTAAGTTCAGTAAGTGTGAGTTCTGGTTAAGAGAGGTTAGCTTCTTGGGTCATGTGGTATCCGCATCGGGTATTCGAGTTGACCCGAGCAAAATTTCAGCCATACTTAACTGGAAGCCTCCGAGAAATGTTACCGAAGTCCGGAGCTTTCTAGGGCTCGCCGGTTATTACCGACGATTTGTCAAAGGTTTCTCGATGATAGCCACACCAATGACGAAGCTACTTCAAAAGGATGTTAAGTTCGAATGGACGGAGAAATGTCAGAAAAGCTTCGATCAACTGAAAACTCATTTGACTGAAGCTCCAATTTTGGTGCAACCTGAATCGGGTAAAGAGTTTGTCATTTATAGTGATGCATCCCTACTTGGGTTGGGTTGCGTATTGATGCAAGAAGGTCGAGTTGTGGCCTATGCGTCGAGACAATTGAAGGCACACGAGAGAAATTATCCGACCCATGATCTCGAACTAGCCGCCATTGTGTTTGCATTGAAAATATGGCGACATTATTTGTTTGGTGAGAAGTGCCATGTGTTTTCGGATCACAAAAGTCTCAAATATTTGATGACTCAACGAGACTTGAATCTGCGACAAAGACGTTGGCTTGAGTTGTTGAAAGATTACGAGCTTGTCATTGATTACCACCCGGGAAAGGCTAATGTGGTTGCGGACGCCTTAAGCCGGAAATCACTGTTTGCTTTGCGAGCGATGAATGTACACTTGTCTGTTCTACCTGACAATGTGTTAGTAGCTGAATTAAAAGCCAAACCATTATTGACTCATCAAATTCGTGAAGCTCAGAAAGTCGATGATGAATTGGTTGCAAAACGAGCTGAGTGTGTTCCGAACAAGGAATCGGAGTTTCAGATTGATGATGATGGTTGTTTGAGGTTTAGAAGTCATTTGTGCGTTCCAAGGAATTCGGAACTCATTCCGATGATTCTGAACGAAGCCCATTGTAGCCGAATGTCAATTCACCCGGGGAGCACGAAAATGTACAACGACTTGAAACGTCGGTTTTGGTGGCATGGTATGAAATGAGACATCTCTGACTTTGTTTCGAGGTGTTTAATATGTCAACAAGTGAAAGTGGAACATCAAGTGCCTTCAGGGTTACTTCAGCCGATCATGATACCCGAGTGGAAATGGGACCGAGTCACAATGGACTTTGTGTCCGGACTGCCATTATCCGCAAGTAAGAAGGATGCGATTTGGGTTGTTGTTGATAGGCTGACTAAGTCGGCTCACTTTATCCCCGTGCGTACGGATCTTTCATTGGATAAACTAGCCGAATTGTATGTCTCTCAGATTGTGAGATTACATGGAGTACCTATTTCTATCGTGTCGGATAGAGATCCGAGATTCACCTCACGATTTTGGAAGAAATTGCAAGAAGCTTTGGGTACCAAGCTGCATTTTAGCACCGCTTTTCACCCCCAAACCGATGGTCAATCCGAGCGGATAATTCAGATACTTGAGGATATGTTGAGATGTTGCATCCTCGAGTTCAGTAGTTCATGGGAACAGTATTTACCTTTGATTGAATTCGCTTACAACAATAGTTTTCAATCAAGTATTAAGATGGCACCTTATGAGGCTTTGTACGGTCGTAAATGCCGTACGCCATTGTTTTGGACCGAGCTTGGTGAAAGTAAAATTTTCGGAGTTGATTTGATTAAAGATGCTGAACAAAAGTAAAGGTAATCCGCGAAAGTCTGAAGGTAGCCACAGATCATCAAAAATCGTATGCGGATTTAAAAAGAAAGGACATTGAATATCAGGTGGGAGATAAAGTGTTTCTTAAAGTGTCACCTTGGAAGAAGGTACTCAGATTTGGCCATAAAGGCAAGTTGAGCCCGAGATTCATTGGGCCGTACGAAATTTTCGAACGAGTGGGGCCGGTTGCATATAGATTGATTTTGCCCCCTGAACTTGAAGGATGCACGATGTCTTCCATGTTTCAATGCTTCGACGTTATAGATCCGATCCGTCACATGTGATTAATCCCTCAGAAGTTGAAATTCAATCTGACTTGAGCTATGAAGAAGAACCGATTCGTATCCTAGCTCGTGAAGTGAAAGAGTTGCGAAATAAAAGGGTTCCGTTGGTTAAGGTGTTGTGGCTCAAACACGGGATCGAGGAAGCAACCTGGGAACCCGAGAGCTCGATGAAAGAACGATATCCAAACCTATTTACCGGTAAGATTTTCGAGGACGAAATTTCTTAAGTGAGGGAGAGTTGTGACAGCCCAAAATTGACCCTAGTCGGGAAGTGGTTTCGGGACCGCTAAACCGAGTCACCGAAAGGTTCGAATGTGATGTTTATTGTCTAGAATATGTAATCATGAATGTGTGAAAATTTCAAGCTTCGATTTAGTCGATTGCATGTGAATTTAGTCAATAGGACTTATATGAGAAAATTTTAAAATGTGATAGGTCAATGCATGAGGACCTATTAGTGCATGTGGAAGAAAAAGGGGACTTGCATGTCAAATTCCCCCTCCCTAATATGTAGTGGCCGGCATGCTATGGGTGGAAACATGTCACCAACATGTGTGTTAGTGATGTATGGTAAGGAAAATAAAATAATAAGCATGATAATTAAATAATGAAAGGAAGGGTGATGAAAAAAAAAGAAAAAATAATATAATGTCTCATGCATACACCCCATTGCCGTGAGCTAAAGGAAGGAAAAGAAAGGTTTTGTTCATCCTTTTTCAACCTCTTTTGACCGAAAATCCTAAGGAAGAGGATTAGGAGGAAGTTTGGCCATGCATGTAACTAGATTGAGGTATGTTTAATGTTATTCTTTGAGATTCATGTATATTTTAAGTTGTAAGTTCAAAATCTACCTAGCCATGGTTCAAACTTTGTTAAATGATGGAGATGACATTCGGCCATGAATGTTACGTTCTTGGTTGGTATTTTGATGTCTTTGGTGATGATGTAAGGAGATGGTTGACTTTGGGTGTTTAATAAAAGGGTTTGGATGTGAGAGTGTGTCAGAAGTAGAAATGAGGAGTCTAGCAACTCCATGAAGGTTCGGCCATGGTAGTTTGAGGATTAGAGATTTTATTTCTTGTTAAAAATTTGATGAATCCTAGTGTGTGAAGTGTTTGAACCAACTAAGGATTAATAGATGCATGGGTACAAAGTAGGAAGAATCGGCTACTATGGTTGACACCATGCCGAATGTAAAGATGTTATAGTAAATATGTATGTGATTTGAGTTGATATGTGAAAAAGGATAATTAGATGTATTATAAATGATATAAAGATTTTAGAATTATTTTGGTTAGGTGTGTGTATATTAAGTATATTCGGCAATATACTTAAAGTGAGTACTTGATATTATATGGGAGTATGTATATTCGGCCACATGAGTAAATATATATATGATGTTAAATTGATTATGTATAATGGGCATCAAGATGTGAACTAAGAAATGTAGTCCTATGTGGAATTACATGATGTTATAGTTGACATTGTACACACATACATCCATTCGGCCATCAACATGAGTAATTAGTGAGGATGGTTGCCGAATATACAAACATACATAAGCATGTGAAATTGAATTATGAATGTTTAACAAGATGGTTAAACTAGTGAATTATTGATTAAGCTCAAGGAGCTAAAGAGAGAATCAAGCAAAGGCAAGAAAGATCTGAGTAGCCGAGTTGGAACCGTTTACCACATAAGGTAACTCATTAAGCATGTAGTTGGTATTATTTCAAATGGTCATAATGTTTATGTATTGATGCTGGAATGGAATGAATAAATATACATATATATAATGCATGTACGTATGTGATGATGAATTGTTGAATGAAAAGAAAAGAGGTAAGATGTACTGAGTTGTTGATCTCGGCACTAAACGTGCGGGTATAACCATTTATGAGCATGAGATTGGCGCTAAGTGCGCGGGATTAAATTGTACAGCTCTAAGTGTGCGATTTGACTATGTTGCACTAAGTGTGCGAAATGAATATGATGCACTAAGTGTGCGAATTGACCATGCGGCACTAGTGTGCGAGTTTGACTATGTAGCACTAAGTGTGCGATTTGATTACGTAGCACTAAGTGTGCGAGTTGATTATATAGCACTGAGTGTGCGGACTCAATATACATTCGTGAATCATTATGGACACTATGTGTGCGACACTATTGGGATCGGCGGATCA